>NC_143013.1:89067437-89237794 GCF_055824585.1 Amblyomma mixtum
AGCTCCTCCGACACCTCATTGACCACGCACGCACCAAATCAGCAACACAGCACCACGTGAAACGCCTCACACACGAACACATTGACGATCCCGACACCCTCGTAGACACACTTCAAACCATGTACACCACTCCAGGCGCCCCCACACCTTTACCCCACTACACAGGAAAAGCCAATTCCACACTCGACACCGACATCACGGAGACGGAAGTCAGAGCGGCCCTCCTGATTCTCCGCGCCAACTCCGCACCTGGTGCAGACCAAATCACAAACTCCATGCTCCGTAATCTGGACGACCGATCGATCACCCAGATTACGAAATACTTCAACCAGTGCTGGAGGGAGGGTAGCCTCAAGCAGTCGTGGCGCCACGCGAAGGTAATATTCATACCCAAACCCAACAAACCACTTACCATCCAAAACCTTCGCCCGATTTCGCTAACCTCATGCCTCGGGAAGCTCCTCGAGCATGTTGTGTTAGCGAGACTCACAAGTCACATGGCGGACTACAATCCTTACCCGCATAGCATGCTGGGATTTCGCCCCCATCTATCGGCACAGCACGCCATGCTGCAACTCACACAACACATTTTCGACCCGCTTCTTCCAGGTCACACCAAGGCAGTCTTAGCTTTGGATTTTCCAAAGCTTTTGATCGCATTGAACATCAGACGAGCATGACTGCTCTATCCCCATTGAATGTGGGTGTGCGCACGTACGCCTACATTCAAGCATTCCTCACTGACCGGTCGGCTGAGATACACTTCGGCCCTCTGTCTTCCCCCTCCTACACGCTTCAGAGCATAGGCCCCCCTCAAGGGTCCGTCCTTTCCCCTTTTTTGTTTAACGTTACCCTCATCCCCCTCGCCCTCAAAATTGGCAACTATTCCCCACATCGACGGCATAGAGAACACCTTACAGGAAGCAGCCACACTCACACAAAATTACGCACGGACCATCGGACTGTCTTGCTCCCCAGAGAAGTCCGAACTCTTCCTCATCCGGCCTAAGAACCACCGCTGCCCCCGCTCCCCTATTGCCATTGAACTGAATGGTGACCCGGTACCTGAGGTTGGCTCCCTCCGCGTATTTAGCCCGCACATCCAGAACGATGGCAAAAACACCACCACCCTCAAGAAACTCAAGCAGGTTGTAGGCGCGATATCGCACCTCATCCGCAGAGTTCTGGGACGTCATAGAGGCAAGAAGGAGCGCGACCTATGCCGTCTCATTCATGCCTTTGTCGTCAGACGTGTGCTGTACACTACCCCATACTTACAACTATCCAAACATGACATAAACGCTTTGGATGCTTTGGTTTGGTTTGGTTTATTAGGGTTTAACGGCCCAAAGCGACTGAGGCTATGCGAGACGCCGGAGTGAAGGGCTCCGGAAATTTCGACCACCTCGGGTTCTTTAACGTGCACTGACATCGCACAGCACACGGGCCCCTTCTCCGCCTTCTCACCAATACATTGCTGTGCCCGGCAGCGCTAAAACATTTTGACCCCTCCTTTAGCGGCAGTTGCCCACACTGTAGTGCAGTGTCTTCTGACACTTATCACATGGTGTGGGCCTGCCCCTCCAACCCCGCTATTCCCCCCAAACCCAACCCAACCCGGGAGGACTGGGAGGCGACCCTGCTCGGCTGCCACTACTTACAGGCCCAACAAGCCTTAGTCGGGCGCGCCCGGGCGGCGGCAACCGCAACTGGGGTCCCATACTAGGGACCTCCACCTAGTGCTTGTAAGGATCGGTCCCTTACGGGCTGATCTAAACATACCTCCTGCTCATTCGTAATAAATGTTTTCACCACCACCACCACCCTAGAATTTCGCCTTCAAGAAATTCATCCGCCGCAGCCGGGATCGAACCCGCATCTTGCGGGCCAGCAGCTGAGCACCGTAACCACTCAGCCACCGCGGCGGGGCGCTTTGGATGCTTTGATTCGCAAGGCATTCAAGGTAGCACTTCATCTTCCCCTCATCACACCCACAAACAGGTTACTATACCTGGGCCTCCACAACACGATCGGGGAACAGGTGGAGGCCCACCGACAGGCACAATATATCAGGCTCACGCAAACCTCCACAGGTCGGTATATCCTGGACTCCCTCGGAATCAAAATCCCGGCCAACGACCCAACCATCCTCGCCATCCCACGACCCCTTCACCGGGAGCTCCTCATCAGGCCGCTCCCGAGGAATATGCACCTGTCCCACCATGACCAGCGCCGTAGAGCCCGTGCTAAGGCACTCCATCGAGCGTATGGCCCCGACCCGGACACCGTATGGGTGGACGCTGCCATGCACGGGTGATGAAGCGACAGCAGCTGTGGTGGACTGCTCTTTATGCGCCCTCCTCACACTATCTCTCCCTCCAGACACCTCCCCAGAGGCTGCAGAGGAAGCCGCCATTGCACTTGCTATCAGCCGCACGGAAGCCCGGTACATTTTAAGTGATTCTAAAACTGCGATTCTAAATTTTGCTCGAGGCCGAGTCCATGTCCCTGCTTTTGTCATACTGGACTCGCGCAATGCAGCCCCGGCCCGCCAAGTGGAGCTGATATGGGTGCCCGCTCACTCTGGGAATCCCGGAAACGAGGCCGCGAACCATTTAGCCCGAGGTTCTTTAAACCGGGCTCAGGTGGCCTCGGAGGGGGGATTCACGAAGGACCGCATGCACTCATTCAACGAGCTGACGCAAGCCTACAGAGCCTCACGCCAGCTCTGCCCCCCGCCGCACCCCTCCCTAGATAGCAAACAAGCAACACTGGCGCAGACTACAGACACACACTATCCCCTCACCCCTTACCCCAGGCCACTATCATCCCTCCTTTCCCACTCCGGCATGCGCCCTATGCCTAGAACCCTTCGCCTCTTCTCTCCACATCCTTTCCCTCTGCCCGGCGGACCCTCCCCCGCGGCGCCTAGAGAACCTCAAGACCTGGGAGGACTGGGAGACCCTGCTGCGCTCGGAGGACCCGGCCGTGCAGACCATCGCCACCGGCCGGGCTGCCAGTGTTATGGACCTTAGGAATATAAACACTTGAGTGCAGTTGGGTCGTGCGGGGACCCTGGGGCGTGCCCAGAACTCCTCTTTAAATAAGGTTTTTCTCTCTCTCTCTCGCGCGTATGGACTCTCTTGAACTCTTTTACTTTGGACACTTTGTGTTTTGGACACTTGAGTTGGTTGTTAGTGTATGTGTGTGCGCATCGGGTGGCATCTGTCGCCGTAATGTGTTCTTTCTGTTTTGTAGAGCGACGGATGTACCATTTATGCTCCTGGCTCCAAATAAACTTCTCTTCAGTCTATATCCATGCATATACCTGTGTGTAGCGCTGTATATTGCGCT
The DNA here is from genome assembly GCF_055824585.1 of Amblyomma mixtum. Taxonomy (NCBI): domain Eukaryota; kingdom Metazoa; phylum Arthropoda; class Arachnida; order Ixodida; family Ixodidae; genus Amblyomma; species Amblyomma mixtum. The sequence goes on from NC_143013.1 coordinate 89,070,792, forward strand.
TTTGACTCGCTTTGGGACGTTCAACCCTATAAAACCAAACTATAATTCTATACACCAAATATTTTAGGGGAATCCCCCAAGGTGGAGTAGATTTGTAATAAGGGAGTAATTACTCATTGACGTCCACCCGAGCGCAGCCATACGGCCACAAAGGAAAGCTATACAGCTTTCACAGAAGCTTCGTAGTTAAAGAAAAATTCGTCCTGGTCCGGGGTTCGAACCCGGGACCACCGCTTCACCGGAGCAGTCGCTCTACCAATTGAGCTAACCGGGACGGCAAGCTGATGGTAGGGCGAGATCGAATTGATCAATAACTCGAAGTGGGAACAGTGTTGACCAAATATTTTAGGGGAATCCCCCAAGGTGGAGTAGATTTGTAATAAGGGAGTAATTACTCATTGACGTCCACCCGAGCGCAGCCATACGGCCACAAAGGAAAGCTATACAGCTTTCACAGAAGCTTCGTAGTTAAAGAAAAATTCGTCCTGGTCCGGGGTTCGAACCCGGGACCACCGCTTCACCGGAGCAGTCGCTCTACCAATTGAGCTAACCGGGACGGCAAGCTGATGGTAGGGCGAGATCGAATTGATCAATAACTCGAAGTGGGAACAGTGTTGACCAAATATTTTAGGGGAATCCCCCAAGGTGGAGTAGATTTGTAATAAGGGAGTAATTACTCATTGACGTCCACCCGAGCGCAGCCATACGGCCACAAAGGAAAGCTATACAGCTTTCACAGAAGCTTCGTAGTTAAAGAAAAATTCGTCCTGGTCCGGGGTTCGAACCCGGGACCACCGCTTCACCGGAGCAGTCGCTCTACCAATTGAGCTAACCGGGACGGCAAGCTGATGGTAGGGCGAGATCGAATTGATCAATAACTCGAAGTGGGAACAGTGTTGACCAAATATTTTAGGGGAATCCCCCAAGGTGGAGTAGATTTGTAATAAGGGAGTAATTACTCATTGACGTCCACCCGAGCGCAGCCATACGGCCACAAAGGAAAGCTATACAGCTTTCACAGAAGCTTCGTAGTTAAAGAAAAATTCGTCCTGGTCCGGGGTTCGAACCCGGGACCACCGCTTCACCGGAGCAGTCGCTCTACCAATTGAGCTAACCGGGACGGCAAGCTGATGGTAGGGCGAGATCGAATTGATCAATAACTCGAAGTGGGAACAGTGTTGACCAAATATTTTAGGGGAATCCCCCAAGGTGGAGTAGATTTGTAATAAGGGAGTAATTACTCATTGACGTCCACCCGAGCGCAGCCATACGGCCACAAAGGAAAGCTATACAGCTTTCACAGAAGCTTCGTAGTTAAAGAAAAATTCGTCCTGGTCCGGGGTTCGAACCCGGGACCACCGCTTCACCAGAGCAGTCGCTCTACCAATTGAGCTAACCGGGACGGCAAGCTGATGGTAGGGCGAGATCGAATTGATCAATAACTCGAAGTGGGAACAGTGTTGACCAAATATTTTAGGGTAGTAATGAGTAATTACTCCCTTATTACAAATCTACTCCACCTTGGGGGATTCTCAAACTGTACAAAACAAAAACGAAACCAAACCATTCATGCCGCCTTCTATTTGAGCGAATGTCTGTCACAGGGCTTTTTCCTTTCATGTTTAAATCTCTTGTTTAGTGTGCATATTCGTTACATAACGAATATCTTTTTTTTAATGGCAAGCTCTTGCTTTGCTTTTTCATCGAGAGCTACTATTGGCACGCCTTGCGTTACAGCGTTCGCGATCACGTGAAATCCTCACGAACATGCGTCGAGCTACCTTTGTCGTCGTCGGGAGGGACACGCACTCATCTGTGACGATGAGAGACAGAAACAACATTTATTGCCAAGAACTTATCGACCGTGGGCGGCAGGGCCTCAGTATGACCCCAAACAAGGGTGACCGCCAAGGCCCAGCTAACGAGAGCTTCCTGTGTTGTCCGTACCTTCTTCACAAGCAGTTAGCTTATGTAACAAATGCGTACGCACCCTGAACCTCGCGCAACCTTTGAAAGTATGTGCTTGTGTGGTGGTGGTAAAAACGTTTATTTCCTCGGAAAAGAGGGAGTTACATGGAGGTTGCTCTGGGGTCAGGCTTAGTGCCCTGCCCCTCACAAACACTAGGTGGTGGCTTCCGCTGCATCCATTGCTCGTTCGACCATCGCCTTTTGGGCTTTCAGGTCGGAACAGGCGAGTAGGGTCGCCTCCAAGTCCTCCCGGGAAGGGTTTGGGTTGGGAGCGAAAGCAGGGTTGGAGGGGCACGCCCACACCATGTGGTAGAGGTCCCAGGCCCTCTCCCTACAGTGCTGGCACTCACCGCAGAAGGCAGGGTCAAAGTGGTTTAGCGCAGTTTACAGACAGAATTGACAACGCTTACGTCCTGCTTACACTATGCTACGGGAAATTCGACAGACAGCAGTATCGTCTCTCCGCGTTCGTAACGCTTGACGATTCGCTATGAGGGACACCGTAGTGAAGGGCCGCGGAAGTTTCGACCCCCCAGGGATCCTTTAACGTGCACTGACGTCGCACAGCACACGGGCCTATCGAATTTTGCCTCCATCGAAATTCGCAAGGGTTTTTACGCGATAGTTTTGAGGGTCCCGTTTAGCGGCAACCTCGGAGTGTCGAAGAAAGCAAGTGGCTCAGTGGTTACACTCGGCTACTGATCCGGAGTACCCGGGCTCGAACCCGACCACGGCGGCCGCGTTTCGGTGGAGGCGGAACGCAAAAGGCGCCCGTGTGCTGTGCGATGTAGGTGCACCTTAAAAATCCCCTTGTTTAACATCATAAAGTTTTCCCAGGCGTGCGAGATAGGGCTGAGGTTTTATATCTGCAGTTTCTTGCCTGGCTTGGGAAGACATCCGGTGTTGTACGAGAGCTGCACTGCTTAATGTTTCAACTTGCCCTTCCCCTTGCCCCAGGTACTTGTCAACATGTGCTAGCGGTTGCATAGCTACGTTTCTGTATTTCTTTCACTATGATGAATTTGGTAAAATGATTTATTGAACATATGCAGTACAGATCATTTCGTTGATAATAATGATCAGAAAGATCTAACTAATGAAAGAAATCCCGAGATATTTAGAATAATTCTTCTTGTTAGCCGATTGCTTTTGCAAAGTCCGTCTTCAGTAGAGAGGTTCTCAAGAACGTACAATAAATGCCTCTCATTGGCGGAAAAGTGAAACTCAAAACTGTTGAGCTGGGCGTGTTTCTCATTCGAAAAAAACAGTTAGCTTACCTTCTAAAGCCATAAAATCAAGTCCTATTACGTCTCGGTACGGCAAGGAATGTCCTATAGCAAACTAGCATTATTTCCTTGACGGTATTCCAAATATTCCTCATGAGTGGCTACGTAAGCAACACCGTAATTCCTCATTTGTGGAATTATCGTACATCTGGTATAGTTTGCGCGACAACAGTGGCCAAGAAGTTTAAGGCAGGCTAGCCAATTTTAAAGGCTCCAGAAATTCAATATGATCGCCGAGCGTACAGGTACCAATGATATTACCGCATAGTTTTCTAACTTAATCTAAATTTATAACCAATAGGCCGTTACAAAAACTAACAACGTTTATAGTAACACTGTGTGATACTAACAGAAGGAAAGAACGGCCGTCCTTAAGAGATCACACTCAGTCTATAGCGTAGTCTGTTAACAATCCCCAAGGAGTGCGCTAAAAATAGGCAGGAATATTTGAGAGAAAACAAAGAAGGGCTTCAGACCAACAGTCACGACGAGAGTAAACATCCACATTTTTTCTAGTGGAGAAGATCGTCTGCAGTTTACGCGGAGTTCACACAAATGGTGTCTGCACGGCCTTTATGCGATGCGCATCCAAATGCGTAAAAACTCTGGTGAGTTGGCGATGGGCACAATGCAGTCGAGTATAGATTCATCGCTGTTATTGCGCCAACTTCCGCCGCAAGTGAGGAGACAGAATCTTCTGAAGAGAACTTGCTGAGCGCTCTGCCAGACATCGCGAAAATTACTCGCCTCACTTTCCTCTTCGTAGTCTTCCCTGACCGCACGGTGTGCGATAAGCAGGGAGTACGTCCACATTAGGATATGCAGAGCTCGGCTTTTTGGGAGCTTGTTGAAGTCGGCTACCTTACTCATGAGCTTGGAGTGCACCATGCAGTGTGAGAAAAACCCTGCGTAGTGTCGGAAACACTCTTCGAAACTAGTCTCGGGCGGCTCCCCGGCGCAGAACACTTGCGTTCCGAGGAGGATGCCAACCACGCCCATGTCGAACTCAATGGGAACCTTGCTCGAGTAGAGCACAGGGCGGCCGGCGCAGTGCTGCCGGCAGGAAAATGGTGTTAAGCACTCGCGAGTACGTGACGTCATTTGAGAGCTGATGGCGACCGAAGATGGCCTCCTCCGCCGACGGTGGATCCGCGAGGCGCCGTAGCGCTTCGCGCGTCTTCAGTTCTGCGTGCAACTTGGGCAGGGCTGCCGAGGAGTTGGACATCACGCTGGGGTGCCAGACAGATGCGTTGGGTGACGTGCTCATTCTGGTGTTGTGGGCGCGGAGGACAACGCCCTTTATATACGAGACTACCAAATTCTCGTCGTCTTCGTCCATGCCCATCTTGAGTATGTGCTTTGCGAATACTTTGCGCACATTTAAAAAACCCGCGTCTGCTCTTGATGGGTCCGACGTCGACGGGGTCGTCAGATTATTGAACACGGTCGCCCAAACCGGATGAAGAATCTCTTCCGCCAACATGAGGCACGTATTTGTCAAGTGGCCGAGGGGAATTCGGTAGAAACGGCCTATCTCCATTGCGATCTGGATTAAGATGTAACTGAGACCCAAGGCCAGGTTTTTTCGGAATCCGTCTACGACCAATTTAACGCCGTCTATTTCAGTGGCAAGTATGGTCGATGTATTCTGCAGCTTCAGTTTGGAGGGTAGAAGGTTGTTGAGAAAGGTAAGCCAGTCGTCTCCACATGGCGTAGGGCGGATGCGGTGTCCTTTGACGTCAGGATGGTGGTGTGGTTCGCGACGAAGTCTATGATGCCTGCATCAGCGAGAGAATGGGGATGTGTGCCGAATGCGTAGCATGATGTGAATGCGGCTGCCAACTGATCCAGGACAGGATATCGGCTGCCAGTTTTCTGTCGTACAAAGAGACGCCGCTGCAGCGAAGTGAGCATGTCGTCTCGAGCGCTTTCTATGATATCAGCGTTTCCGTATGCCCCGTCCTCCACTCTGCGGCACACGTGCTCATGGAAGTTTTCACATGGATTGACGTTGGTGTTCATGAGCAATAGCAGCTTTTCGGCGGCCAGCTTGCACTCGGTACTATCGCAATACTTGATGTCTGTGTTTCCATATGGCCACATGGCCCACACCAGAAAAACGCCGATAGCTACCACTGTCGCCGCCACGCATGCCACGATGGGCATCCTGCGCAACCTTTCGCTTTTCTCGCTTGCGAAGCCCCTGGGCGTGATCTCCAGCGTGGTTGTTGAATCAACTGTAAAGAGAAGTGTGTTCCAGTCAAGCACAGTAAATCTAATAGGCAGGTCGGTCGGCAAGCGATATAGCCATTGGCTGCGTTCTTAGTAGGGAGTAAAATATTTAAATTACAACACTCGATTTCAGTACTAACCTCAGAATAGCATTGACTTGGAATTACTTTCTGAAAGCACATCGCGAGGGTACTGCCATGGCCTGCTTGTTGCATTGCCGCTGAGGCTTTCAGATTTACGCAATCTTTTCTTTTTTTGCTGTACACCTTTAAGCCGCTGTGTGACGGCTGTACTAGAAGGTTGTTAGGAAGAAGTAGCTAAAACTGTTGTTAGCAGCCGCGAGAATATCTCCAAAAGAAGCGTTGACCACTGCGGCTGATACCTTTGTATACGGCGATGACCATGAACACGGCTGTTTGGTTGAGGAGGAAGCACTCTTAATGATAACTTTTGAAAGAAATTTCATAACTCCAAAATTGAAGACGCTTGCTCTCCTCACTGATACCTGAAAATATCTGCAGGCTTGAAAAAAAATTTTGGTTGCATTATGAATTGCCATTAGGGGGGCTTGAATAATGAAATTTTCGAATAGGATTCGAGCAAAAGCATGAAAAAAAATATTCTTCGAATAGGGAATCGAGTCTGGAACACCTATTTGATGAGTGTGCAAAAAACATTTAAGAATATATAAATATGCTAATGAACTTGGTAGTATTTTGTTTTCACAAACAGTGCACGATGTTTACACAACGGTAGTCCTAAGAAACTAGGATGAACAGAAAACATTCGACAGAGGTATATCTGGTTGGGCAAGCAAATTTATTATATGTTAGAAAAGAATGGTAGCCTTGTTAACGCGACATTTCGGAACCTGCTTGATTCCTTCTTCATGTGTGACAGCGGGCGAGTTGCAGCTTGGTTTTGTAAGCTTGCGATTAGTCAACCACCAGGTTACTAAACGTAAACCGTGGATTCAAGAAGAGGGAAGTGTTCCGAGCGAGCGGTTAACATTCATCCGTGTCTGCTGAATATGCCTTGACTAAAGTTGTGTCCTCCTCGCTCCCCAGCACAATGGTTTCGTCTCTCAATCCTGCGGCCACATGCATCGCAGCACTCTGCCACTGCGCTTCGATCCCTGTCCATTTCTGACATCAGCTTTGTGCTGCTCTACTCTTTCGGGTAATTCGTGGTTTCACCAACGTGAGGCACCGAGAACTCCGAGCAGGGGATTTTAAACAACACGCCTTGGGCCTTCTCTTAAGGATAACAAGCGAGCAGGCTGAATCCACTGCATCGCCCTGAGGCCACCGGTACAAATTCATGTTGCATCTACGAATCTTTGCTCACCACCCACACATACTCACATACACCCTTCGGGAGTTGCACATACCAGAAGCTGGGAAACGGAAAAGCTGTGACGATATCTAATTGAAAATCGCAATCGGATTGCAATATGTACAGCCTATACAACTAAAAAAACATATGAGGTGCACTTAGGTATCCTTACGTGCGAAAGTTGTGCGAGATCCGCTACCTGCGCCATCTGATGGGCCAGCGCCGTACATTGCGATGGGGATTTTAGTGGGTGCCGCATGATGGCGCTACGTCTGCACACCAAGCACGGAGGAAATTTACCGGAAACGGTGGAAATTTGGTATTGGCTTGATTGCGACATCTGTAGGCCACATGCTCATAATTACTCGTGTAGGGCTTAGTACATATCTCCAAGTTACGTTTTAAGAACGGTGCATTCACTAGACGCGCCTATATTCAGTTTCATACGTCGAAGTGTCGTGGCGCGGTGACAGTGTCCCGTCTCGCATGCCGGCGGCACTGATTCGATTCCCACCTATACCAAAATTTTTATTTTCTTTCCTTTTCTGATGACAGACAGTTCGAGCGAACACTTTTGCAGGCAGCCTCTGTCTACAACTTCCGTCCACGACGCTCATCAGCCAAGGAAGGCTTTCACCTTAATATCTACCGCACCGCATTGCATGATTACGAGTACATTTTTTCAGCCCTCGAATGATAAATTTGAATAACAATTATGAATGGAAATCTCCACCATATTTCTTCATTGCGGATATTGAGACGGAGGCTGTAATAAGAAACCTTCTTCACAGCGGTAGAGAAAAATGATGAGGTCACTCGGAGCACTCCAGGAATTAATTTTTTATCCGATACGCACTGCACGTAGCAGTTGTGCAACTTACAGCTGACCGATGACTTTCTCCTGTCAGAAAGTTCGTTTTTCAGCTCACTTGTTGCCCCCCAGGGTTCCGACCTTTCAGCCACACGTACAATCGCTGATATTGGACTCTGCATTGAGAAGTAACCTTGTGAGGCCGGAGTAATATTTTCATTTTTCTGCTTTTTTTATCGCAGAAAAAGCTAATCCACAGCACAAGTCGGAAGAAAATCTCACTAAATAAACTCTTTTGGGAACTTGTACAATTTGGCGCTTGAATTTTGCCTCGAAATGCAATGCTGAAAGTTCATGTTTGAAAGTTCATGTTCTCTGTTCATCAAAATATTAAAACACTGTCAAAATGTCTAGAATCTGAACAAATTGATCAATGTTTGCTCTAGCATTGTACCTCAGTAGATGTTAAATGTTTGGCTGAAGCTGCTTCGGAAGAGCTCTGTTGAGAGAGAAAGTTTCTCATCGCGCCACACGACCTATATACCCTTCCTGTTACGGCGAGGTTCAGGTGTCCACCGAGGTATGCGAGACAGATACATTCCCATTCCTCAAAAACCAATTTACCGACGAGCAAGGCGTAAAGCCGAACGCGCGATGGCGTTCTGTGGACTCCCTGGCAGCGTTGCAAGACGCTGTCGTGTTCCACTCTTACAGGCGAAGCTTAACATCTTAACCACACATCAGTGACACAAGCAGGAACACAGCGCTTAAAGCTTTCGCCTCACTGCACTTTAGGTCAACAAAGTGCCCCCAGAAGTTTTTCACCTCTTCCAGCTCGGTTCCCTCTAATTTAAGGTTTGGTTTACGGTTTATGGGGCTTAACGTCCCAAAGCGACTAAGGCTATATGAGAGACGCCGTAGTGGAGGGCTCCGGAAATTTCGACCACCTGGGGTTCTTTAACGTGCACTGACATCGCACAGTACACGGGCCTCTAGAATTTCTCCCCCAGAGAAATTCTAGCCGCCGCGGCCGGGATCGAACCTGCGGCGGCTTTTTAACGAGATTTAACGAGACACTCTAAGCCCTCCTACAGGACCGGCATACAAGCGCCGGTAGCTTCGCGCCGAACGGGTAGTGGCGTTCCTCCCTTCCTGTACGGTGCGGTTCGGGTGTCCACCGAGATGATAGAGAATTACTGCGCCATTTCCTTTCCTCAAAAAGCGTCGCGTTCGATGGGCATCACGCCGAACGGGTGGTGGCGTTCCGTGGACTGCCTGGCAGCGCTACAACACGCTGTCGCGTTCCACTCCTAAAGGCGAAGCTGAAGCGTCATTAATTAGCAGTTAATTAGTATTTTGTCATTAATCAGAAATTAGTCACCAATTAGTAATTTGTCATTACTTCGTCATCAATTATGTGTGACGTAATCCAGTGGTGACGTCACCAGTTTCACATAGGCAAAGTGGTGCGGAAAACGCTTTCGCCTCTACGCACTTTAGACAGTTTCGAACGCGCTGCATATACATTCTTGCCAGGCCTGCGTTTCGTCATGTCCGCGTACGCTTCGGCATCGTTCTGCATTTCATGCTTACCCTACTCTCGGTTACGGGGGAAGCACAGATTTTTTATGCGAAGCTTACTAAAATAGCCCAACCCAGCTCCTCGAGCGCGGCGGTGTCGTTACCATTGACCTTTCGTGACCTCCATGTCATACCACGTGATGCGTGACGTCACAGCAGATGAAAAACGGGGGCCCAACTCGCGCCGTCGCGCGAGGCGTCGTGACCAAGGATGACCACGTGGTGCGTGACGTCACAGCAGATGAGAAACGGGGGCCCAGCTCGCGCCGTCGCGCGAGGCGTCGCGACCAAGGAGGACCACGTGATGCGTGACGTAACGACATAGGAGAAACGGGGCCCCAGCTCGCGCCGTCGCGCGAGGCGGCGCGACCAATGTGTTTCCTGCTTCTGCCGCTAGGTGCGCTGTAGTGAACACGTGATGCTGGAGCGGCGGTATACAAGGGGGTGCGCCTGCCTCTGCTAGGCGTACACGGGATAGAGATGCCTCCTGGAGACAGGGCTGCTCGTTGGAATGAGAAGCAAAAGTTGCGGCGTGCTACAGAGACTGATGAAGAGCGTGAAGAACGTCTAGCCAAGCGGCGTGCTCGATATGCAACTCGGCGACAATATCCTTCGCATCTGACTAGGCTTAACCTAAGCTAAGCCTCAACCATTTTTTCTTGAAACCTTGCTCCTATACATAACTCGTGAACGGAACATCAGGCATAGCAAACTGCCGTCTTTAAAACATTTTCTGGCACCTCAAAGCCTATCTATCGGCGTACAAATCATGGCCAACAGTTTAAGAATGCTCGTTTTTCAACAAATTCTTTGCTCTGCACATTTTCATCTGATTCTGAAATCGAGAGAGAAGTAGACGTCATACCGGAGACGTAAGACAAAATTTCTGAATGAGCTCGTATTTCATTCGTATGGATCTAAAATGTGTGGAAAGATAGCATCTAGTTTTATCCCGATGAAAAGCTCGCGTGTCACGGCCACTTCTCGAAAGTTTGTAAAAAAAGGAATGGCTGTAGATTCAGTCGTGATTATTTATCACTGCACCAGAACAATCGTACTGTACCAAGCCAGAAGTTTCTCGACAGTGATTCCGAAACTATAAGACAGCTGCACCTCAGCTCGGCGCCCCTAACTAGCGCCTTCAATGACGAGAAAAATGACAGCAAATATGGGCTGGCCACGAACAGGAAAACGTTTATGCAAACAATGCCAGACGAAAGCCGAAGGCTGGAGTTTGTGATTGGTCACCACCTAAGTTCATACAGATGTCGAAAAATCACGGAGCCCTAATGTCAGAGAAAACTCTTCAAGTGGGTTCTTTCGAATCATCGGTCAAATTCCCAGTAGCAACAGACGTAAGCGACGACAGTGACCAAATCACTACTTGACTTTTACAGATATCCGTTGTGTGGATGTCTCTCCTCAATATCCAAGAGCCAAAATTCAGGAGCCAAGAGCCGACAGAAGAATTGTATCTGAAGTATAAAATAATAAAAGCAAAACATTATTTAGAATTTCGCTTACTGCATACTTTCTTTTTTGCAAATAATGCCCTTCAAATGTTTTTAAAGAGTACCGCAAAGTTAAGTGAACAAAAAAGCGAAGGTCGTACTCGGAGTTGTGACAAATGGTTTGTACCACACCGGCGCACCAATTATCTTTGTCAGTCCCTACAGTGCCTGCTTCCATTTCTTCTCAATTATTATGAAAAGAGGGATGTATATTTCGGGACCTACAGCATAAAACAACTGCGACAATATTTTGTAACCCATTAAACAACCTGTGTACAATAATCATGCTAACATGGCATTATAGTCCGATTGACATATGTGAATTCCGCAATGTCTTCTAATGTTCAAGGTCAATTGAGACAGAACGCCGATAGCCTGAAATTTTCATGAATAACGATTGTCTTGTTAATTATTGTGCTCTATTTTTTATTTACTGATTTTTTGAAGAAGTGTACTCACACCAATTTAGTCTTAACCACTGCTGCCGTGTAAGGGCCCCCAGGCACTTTTCAAGCTGTCGTAGAACAGCTTTTTTGCCCGGGGGCTTTCAACCTCGAGTTGAAAGTAAATGAATTGTATTGAATTGAAACACCAAAGTTTCCATGGCAGTTCAGGTAAATTTCGCACAATTTATCTTAGAACAGATGTATCTGTAGCAAAAGTAATAATATTCTGGAGACGAACTTCAGACACACTTATCGCACTGCGTGACTTCGAGCTCTAGTACCTTGCTTACGCTCAGTGCCTCCCGCGCGGTCTTTTTCGCAAGTGGAGGCGTTAGCTTGTAGCTCCGATGCGGAGGAGTCGGACTTCGCCACTTCTTCATGCGGCTTCCATGGCTTTCCTCACGCACTGGAGGCTCGATGGTCTCAAAAGTTTTCTCTCCTCCTGCAGAATTGAAAATTGATAGCGTGCGACCACATTGTAAAAAAAAATACACTATAGTACTTTGGGTGCGGGCGATTCGATTCACAGCAACAAGGTAGCGTCTGAAGACTGAAGTTTGGCCCTAATCCTATGACCTTTGGTGGGTCATCGTAATTAGCGGCAACCTTTACTGGCATAAGGTCACACTGGGACGTTTTCATTCTGCCTTCTTAAGTGAAAAAAAATATTATTCTGTCTGAATGCGTTTATGAGACATTCCGAGTGGATAAATACCATCTAACAAAAAGACTTCGCACAGCGCTCTCACCTTGCGGGAGGCTGACGAGATGCGTGCAACACAGCTGAGCCCCTGGCGAGTGCTTCTCGTCGGAGTTCTGCGCAGCGCTGCGTGTTGGTTGGTTGTCTTTGGCAGTTTCCCTGGAACCGTGGTCCTGGCTACCCTGCAGTTGAATTGTTTCCATGCCGGAGATCGGCGAAGAGGTCTTCGTGCTCGATGTTGGCGAGAGGGCTGTACCGCGGTGGTCGTCTCTGGGTGCTTCGGTATCTGCGGCGTTCGGGATTGCCGGGCTTTGCTTCTTATCCTGGTCATAAGCCGCATGCGGAACGTTGTTTGATTGGTTCGCGGTGGGCGAAGCGCCGGCGGGTGACTGGTCGTCTCTGGGAGCTCCCACAGCGTCACCACCTCGGCTACGGTGCCTTTCCTTCATTCTTCGGGAGCCCACAGCCAGCCAAGACTTGCGGGGTGACTTTTTCTTCTTGGTGTGGTCTGGCGATGAGGCGGTCTTCCCCTCTCTTTTCTGGAGCTTTTCTCCGGAGAGATTTGCATCTTTACCGCCCGCCATTGCATTTTTTCTTCTTCTGCGCGTGGTGTGCGGAACTTTCTTCTCTTTCCTCGCCCGGGCTTTCGAATCAGGAGTATACTTCTTTTCTTCCTTGTATCTCGAAAACGTCAGACCTATTTCGCTTACTTCTTGCACAGGACAACTGATAGAGCACGTCAGACGAGAGACTCCAGTCGCACATTGCACAAAGAGAATTTATATCCGAACACTATGGTCGTCTTTAGACCATATTTGTCAACACAGGATACGATGGTCAGACTAGGAAACGAAGTCCTATCTCAGTAGCAAGAAAGGAGCACCAGGCAATCCTAGCTTTAGATTTATTCAAAGCATTTGATAACGTCAAATACAAAGAAATCCTAGAATCCTTTTCACCCTTCAATGTAGGTGAAAGAACATTTAACTGCATTACGGGTTGTCTCTCCTAGAGAACGGCTAAAAACTTAATTGGCAAAATCAAATCCGATACCTTTAGTTTAGAAGAGAAAGAATTCCGCAAGGATCGGTCCTTTCACTGTTTTTATTCAATATAACCGTCATTAAAATGGCACATGAACTCGCCAAAATCCCAGACCTAGAATACTCTTTTTACGTGGTCGATATCACCCTTTGGACCACCAAAGGGAGTATTGGCACGATACAAGAAGCGCTACAAAAAGCGGCAGATGTAGTAGTAGGTGAGGCACACGCCGCGGGACTCGCGTCTTCCCCCTAGGAATCCGAAGTCTTCATCATACACCCAAAGCGTCGAAGAAAGAACAAAGCACCGAAAAGCAAATGCTTCTGGAAGGCACAATGAACGCAAACCGCATGCTTGGGGGAGTCGCGAACCTGCCAAATGACAATTGGATGAACCGGGGTGACGATGCTTGCCCGATGAGTAAGGACTGAGAAGTCTGCCTCGTAAAGTGGAAGGACAGCAAGGGTAGTTCCTTTCCTGGTGAGTGCGGTTGAGTGTGATCTAATGGACACACGAGAGGGAAATGATCCGAGGCGGAGAATGAAATTTTAAGTTCTCTTGAGTGTTATCGCCTCACTCTACAAAAGATGCATGGGCAGTGTGGACTTGGCTTACAGGTACGTATCCTACCAAAAGATCAAAAGAAAAACAAGAAATTTGACGATCTGATTTTTCACACGCTTTCCTGTCGTTGCAGTTCACTATGGCTGGATTGAGTAGCCACGTGACAACCATGTCACGGACGTTCCAAAGAAGTGCTTCCCCTCCTGCAGTTAAAGTAAGACATCGCAGAAGAGTTAATTGGGGATTCCAACAAAGAACTCCAGGTCTGAAAAAGCAAATAGCGGGCCCGCAACCAACGGAACAAGGCCTATACAACTGCCCAACATTGACACCCGTGGCGACAATTTCTATCATATTCCAGAATACTGCAAGCTGGACGACTCAATGCGTCGTAAAACGAAAAGTGAGATGCACCAAGTTCAACGTCTGTATTCGTGTGTAAAAAAAAGCTTTGTTTTTAAAAAAAGATCCACGTAAGAGGGGCATGTGGTCGAGGCTGTGATGAGAATGTGATGGGTGGCTGGTGACGCTGCGCACTGTAAGTAGTGGCGGTATGCGGCCTGAGAATCTGTGCAGATATGGGTGATTTCCTTGTCAATGGTGGAGAGAGCCAGCGCAAGCGCGAATGCGCTCCAACACCCTCTGACGGGGAATGAGGTCAGGTAGCGGCGGCAGCCCCACTGTGCCCTCTTCGTATGCTGCGACTGCAGTAAAGAGTCCCAGGTTAGTGCGCTACGCCGCGGCGACAGAGAGGATGCCGGAGGGCTTTCTGTACCTCTCGGTGAAATAGGTCGCTCGAGCCTGCCACCTTCCCTGATGGAAGGTAGCGCATATGTTGCAAGGGAGGGCCTTCTGATGTATGAGACCCTACATGCGCGGCAGAGTGAAAGAGGACTTGGTGGCAAGGGAATGGGTGAACAATCGCTGTGGGCGCTGTCCCGTGACCGTACGGCTCAGGCAGACAAATTGGCTGGTGCGTTGGTTCCCTATTCCGTCAGAGTACTGCAAGTACCGGTGTCCAGAAAACGAGCCGAGCTGACTGAACGTGGAAGGGGTAGGGCAGAGGTGAAGGCCATATGAAGTGTGATGTCCGCCTGTTGTGTTTGGCCCTGAGTGAGTATATGGTACGGAAGGTGATATGTGATGCGGCTGATGAATTATCATATTGAGTGTCTTGAGTTAGGACAAAGTATGGTTGCGTGCTCCCACAGGCCTGATGCAACCAGCCACCTGTTTGGTCCGCATTTGCAAGAGCTGGAGGGTGGGGGTAGTTATTCTCGAGTTCAGGTCCTCCTGTTCGGTGGTGGTGGAGATGGGGGTCCGTTTGGGCGCGACACGTTGCAGGAGGGGGATGAGACGTAGACGAACTTTGAAGAAATGTACATCTGGGTTTATTTACAACTATTTACAATTATACAAATCGACCAGGGTGGTCGCTAGCATTCAGGACGATCGGGAGCGCCAGGCCAGAGCTCGCCCCTACGAAACCCTGTCCTGCCTGACCGGCTTAACTCGCGCTACGCGTAGCGGCTCCTCGTCCTTCGGAACGTGGCTAGCTCAAAGCTACACCCTGTCCGTCTCTCGCAACTCCGACTCTCCACCAAGAGTCCCTGCCCAAGTCTCCCTATTTGGGGCCAAAACGTCTCCTTAAATAAGTTTCCCCAGCATTATGGGGACCAACTTAGTGACCAACGAGAGATGAGCTTCTTACAACCAATCAGAGCGTTTTCTCTGCAACTCAACAGACCAATGACACGCCGGTACCCACGAGCTTGTTTGCTCCGCGAGGACCGCATGCCTTTGAAGAAGCCGATCGCGCTTTTGCGCTTTTCCACAAACAGTAGAAACACTGACAAAATAATAAAATACACACAAGCACAACTTCCATCAGCTGTGGCTCCAAACACTATAGGGTGGCATCTGAGCCCTCTGGCCAGAGGCAGAGTAAGCACAACTGGTTACCCACCATCCGGCCGCACGATCATTCGTAATTGCACTCAGCTGCCTCCCACGCAAGCTTCCCCCTTAAGTGTCCATGAAGGTCTCTTTCATACTGTTGGACGCCGCTGTCGAAAAGCCATTAAACTTAACCCCGACAATAGCCGGCGTGCGCGATTCGTACGCACTGTCCGCGGAACGGGTTCCCCTTCCGGCACCCCTCGCTGCCATTGCTGCTTTTACCTTTTGGGGCGGCAGCCCTTTGACACCAGCGTTCGCTCTGTCTGTTAAGAACGGCAAGACGGTGTCTGCCGCGGTGGGGATCACCCGAAACGCCGCCTAATACATCTTAAGACAAGGACCAAGTCGGCGGCGCCCGGGCTCACACGCAGATGGCCCGCTGCCCGGCGGCCCGCAAACTCAACTGGGGTTGCGTCCAGTGTGTTGTGGATAAGGAAGCTCAGGATCTTCACCAGAGATTAAGCCGGCACCGGGTCCCCATAAATGTCCATTTGTATTGGGGGAGGAAGGGGGGGGGGGGCATGGGCAGGCGTCTGAGGAGCAACCGCTCCGAATTCGTTCGAGAGCAGCGGAGTCTCGCATACGCGAAATGGGTGGTGGTAATATCTATGGCTGTCGGTATTATATCCCGATAGGATTGTTATTCTTATTGATATTTGAGTTAACTCATTATTTCTCTGCTTTGAGTTTATGTACGGGCTTTTCACATCACTGTCTCCCCCTGTCCTTATTATGTAGTGACCTAGACGGGGTCTTCAAGGAAATAATAAATGATGATGATAATGATATTGTACATCGTGGCATGTTAAGAAGAGATGAAGTCGGCTAAAGCCCTGGTTTTTTACTTGTAGCACGCAGACGAAAACGAATGGACTGTGAATGTTAAATGTGACCAGACGGCGCCTTAAGCGCCATTCAGTAGTTGTTAATAAAATATAATCATGACAAATAGAATATAACCAGAATGCATTCATCCGCCAGCGCATATAACCGCATATATATGACGTGTACAACTTTACATCTTAACCATAACTGTGGGCTCAACGGCAGTAAATATGCTTAAGGTGCAACTCAGCAGTGGTAATTTTTGTGCTGTATTATCTTGAAAGCTCGTTTCTAGGCATAATTTGTGAACCGAGCGTAAGGCATGACAAAATGCCTTTTTTAAAACTTCTTATGACGCCTCAAAACGTATCCGTCAGCGTACAAACCTTGCCGAATAGTCTACGAGTCGTCCACTGCGTGAACATACTGCTCGTTCTGCACACATTCATGTAATTATGAAATCTAGCGACCAGACCAAGAGAGGCCAGATAACCGGTGAAATCAAAAACTTCTAAATGCACTTGAATTTCAAACGTAGGTTCCTAAAATGTATGGAACAAAAGCGTCCAGTTTTATTCAGATAAACTCCCGTGTTAAGGCCACTTGTGGAAAGTTTCTAAGAAAAGATGGATGGATGGACTGTAGTTTCAGTCGATATTTTGTTATGTACTTGAAAAATCGGACTATACAAAGCCAGAAGTTTTTCGACAGTGATAGACCGCTGCACCTCAGCTCGGCGCTCTTAACTATTGCACAGACATGACAACTGAGATTACAGGAAATATGCGCGGGTCCCGAACGGGAAATTTTTTATGTAAACAATCCCAGACGAACGCCGAAGGCTGCAGTTCGTGATTGGTGGCCGCTTAAGTTGACTTTTATATCGAAATATCACAGAGCGCTAATGTCAGGGAAAACTCTTCAAGGGTGTCATTCCGAATCATCTGTCAAGTTCGCAGGTAATACAGACGTAAGTGACGACAGTGATCAAATCACGCCATGATTTTTAGACGTCTTTTGCGTGTATGCCTCCTCTATATCCAAAAGCCAAACACGGAAGTTTCGATGGCAATTCTGGTAAATATCGTACCATTTATCTCAGAGCAGATATATCTATAGCAAAAGAAATAAACATTCCTCTGGAGACGAACTTCAGACAGACTCTTCGCGCTGAGCGACTATGAGCTCCAGTATCTTGGTTGTGCTCGATGCCTCCAGCGCGATCTTCCGCGCAAATGGAGCCAATAGCTTGTTGCTCCGATGCGGAGGATCCTGGCTTTCCTCACGCGCTGCCGGTTTGACGGATCCAAAAGTGTTATCCCCCCCCTGCGGAATAGAATGAATCATAGTCGAGACATAAAAACTGGCTTCGGAGTCCAAAACACACTACTGTGCTGTGGATGCAGGGGATTGTATTCACAGCAACAAGATAGCGGCTAAGATGGAAGGTTGATCGTAATCGTAATGATGACGTTTGGTGGGTCAGCGTTATCTACGGCAACCTTTACTGGCCTAAGGTCACACTCGGACGTGTTTGTTGCAAAAGCAACGCTACGCTAGTCGCCGAGCCATTTCATGGAGCTCTGGAAAGGTGAAGCTGCGCATGCGCGAGGAGCGGGTGACATCACACGGCGCACAGGTGGCGCGCCGGGGTCGCCGCCGCGCGCTCTCCATCGCCTTGCCGACAGTCTCCCTCTCTCTCTCCCTCTCTGATGCGCAGTAGCGATTGCGCATCGCCATCTGCGTGATTTGTGGTGCATATAAAATTGGCAGTGGCTTAGCTCTGCTATGCCAGGATATACGCAGCGTGAGGTGAGGGCGAGGTGCCCACATCTCGATGTACACCTGAACCAGAGGGAAGGCGCATAACTGCCGTCTTGGAACAGTGGACACCTCAACCATGCTTTAAGCTAAATGGCGGTAGTGACAGGTGTGCGCTTCATGCGTTGGCACTGAATGTTGTGCCACCAACGCGGCGCTGAAGCCATAGGCTGTCGGCGTTCTTTGTGTTGATTGGCGTTCGCGTTGCCAACGTTTTACGCTCCGATCATTTTAAGGAGAGGAAGGCGAGAGCGCGCGGAGGGACACGCCAGCTGTGCGTAGTGACGTCACTCTCACCTCGCTCATGCGCAGTATGGTCGTGCAAGAGCATGCGGAACGGCGAGACTGTAGGCAATGTAGCTCAGGGAACAATATATGGCTACGCGCATGCGTTGCTTTCGCAACCCTCCAGGTATAACCATAGCTAAACCAAAGCCAACTTTCATTTATTTATTTATTTATTTAACCATACTGCAGGCCAATGCTTTGGCCCTAGGAGGAGGGGCATTTTACAAACAGTGCAAAGTAAAAACGCTACAGAAACAAAAGAAAAGTCTAGAAATGCAACAGTAGTAAGCCTGGCTTGTTCAGGCTTCTTAAGTGCAAAAGTATTCAGTCTGAATGCGTTTATGAGCCGTCCCTAGCGGATAAATGCTAAAAAAGAGTTCGGACACCATTATCACCGTGTTGAAGGCTGACGCGATGCGTGCAACACAGCTGAGCCCCAGACGAGTGCTTCACGTCCGAGTTCGGCGCAGCGCTGCCTGGTGGCTTGTTGTCTCTCAGTTTCCCTGCGACCGGTCTCCTGGCTACAATGTCGTTGATTGCTTTCGGTGCGGGCGTTCGGGGAAGAGCTCTTCGCTTCGCTCGTTGCTGGCGCAACAACTGTACCCCGGTGGTCGTCTCTGGGTGGTTCGGTATCTGCGGCGTTCGGGATTGCGGGGCTTTGCTTCTTATCCTGTTCATCAGCCACATGCGAAACGTTGTTCGCTTTATTCGCGGTGGGCGAAGCACCGGCGGGTGGCTGGTCGTCTCTGGGAGCTCTCACTGAGTCATCATCTTTGCTACGGCGCCTTTCTTTCGTTGTTCGGAAGCCCGCACCCGACGAAGACCTGAGGTCTGGCTTTTTCTTCATGGCTGAAACCGATGACACGCTGTCCTTTCTCTCCCCTTGCTGGACGTTTTCTCGGGATACCTTTGCTCTGGACCGCTAGCTTCTTCTTGTTCTCCACATAGCTAGCCATCACATTTTTTCTTCTTCGCGTGATATGCGGAACTTTCTCTGTCCTTGCCTGGGCATTCCAGGGCACGCGGTTCCAAGTCGGGATTATTTTTGTTGTTCTCGCATAAAAAGTGGCACACACCATCTTTAGAAAATTACAAAATAGTTTGAAAGCAACTTCCTTAACGTGTATAATGTCTTGAAACAAAAACTTGACGGGACCTTTAAGCTCCACTTTAAGGGTATTACACAAAGCGTTAGTTACACCCTCCAGTGGCGTGGGGTCCTCTTAGCGTGGCACGTCTTAGACGAGGGCGCTGTTCTTTCTTACACGACTACATAACGCTTAACCTAAGTTGAAAGGTTCAATAGAGGGTGCTCTGGAAAAATTCGTCTTCACATTTATTTTGTTTGTTGGGTTTTCGTGAGTAAATATTTTTAGTCACGGACAACATGCTGCAAATTATGGCCACGAAAATAAAAATACGCCTGGACTATTTTCTTTGGCGAGACTCAGCCTGATCATCCTGGAATGGTGATTAAAATGCCCTAATTCGTGGATACCCCTTTTTCTTGCTCTTTTTGGACACGACGTAAGCAATAGCTTCGTAAAACTGCTGCATATTTGTGGTTCAGAGAACATATAACCGAAATAAGGGTGGCGAAGTAAGCTTACTGTGAAGTCACTGCCGCACCAGTGCAGCATGCAATGCAGTAACACACCGATGAGTGTTGTTCAAGTGAAGGTGCTCGTAATGAATTTTATGCTAAGTCGCAGGTTGAACCATAGTCACTATCTAAAGCCGCCCCAGCGTTGGTCATCTTGAGTCGAAAAATTATCTTCTGGAGAGTTCAGCTTGTGTTGTTTTGTTGCGAAAGCAATACTGCTAGCACTTTTCTGCCATCGGTGGAGGTCGTTCCTTCGCTCCGGCGCAGCTGCGGCGCACGACCACGTGACAGCGTGACGTCACGACCAGAGGAGAGCAGGGGCCCCAACTTGTCTCGGCCGTAGTCGTTCCTTCGCTCGGCGCGGCGGCTACCACGTCATGCTCCGCTTAGTCATGTCTGAGGAGTTGTACAAGGCGTCGCTGCAGCGACGTGCTGCGCGCAAACGCCGGCGCCGTGCCGAGGAAACAGATGAAGAAAGGCAAGTGCGGTTGGCTAAGCAACGCGCCTATGCCGCAGAATTGCGAGCCCGGCGGCCTTCTAGAAGTTCAGTGAGCGAGAGTAGTTTCATGGACTCTCTGAATGCCGAAGAATCGCAGCCAGGGAGCTATTGCTTTCGCAATCACTCAGGCTTAACCAGAGCTAAGCCGGAGCTAATTTTTTTTAAAGAAGTAATAAATTTTAACCAACTTTCTGAAACAACATAATATTGGACGGCTACAGATATGCAAGGATGTAGCGAAATAGCTAGTTAACGCGAAGCCAATCTTCCTCGTTGCACAAAGTAAGCAGCATATGACCAACAACTTCCTGCCACACTCAGAGGATCGCTTCTGAGCTACCTCGCGGTGCTCCCAAACCCCTTTTGGGGCCTACAGACTTTCTCATGTTTACTGAGCCATGTTTACTGGGCTAAGTCAACTGATTTTTTTTTAGCATGAAATGCTTTTACCTCCCGTTGTCGCCAGTGTGGTAACGTCACGGCGAGACCGAGAGCCAACATCCGGGCACTGAATTCCACTCATCCGGGCACTGAAACGAGAGCATCTGGGCACCGTACCAGAATTAACGAGACACTGAGCCCTCCAACAGGACCGGCATACAAGCGCCGGTAGCTTCGCGCCGAACGGGTGGTGGCGTTCCTCCCTTCCTGTACGGTGCGGCTCGGGTGTCCACCGAGATGACACAGAATTAGTGCATAATTTCCTTTCCTCAAAAAGCGTCGCGTTCAAAAAGCAAGGCATCGCGCCGAACGGATGGTGGCGTTCCGTGCACTGCCACATATTATGGAGCTGCAGCATAGCACCGCCACCGGAGGATATTATGCGTGATCCTTCCCTCGAAGGAAGGGGAAAACTTTATTTACACTAATGGTTTTTCCTGCGGTTTGGGGGCATCTTCAGAGACGTCTTGGTTCTACCCCCAGGAGCCTTCTCTGTTGAAGTCGTCCGCCTCTAATCAGTGGTCGGTTGCCCTCAGTCCAGGGCTCCGCTGGCCACTGCCGCCCGTTGAGCTCGCTGTACCAGACCTTGTTGGTCTTCGCAGCGGTCGCTGGACAGCAGAGTCTCCCACTGCTCCGCACTCGGGTTTTGTATTTTGGGGACCACGTCTATGTTTTGGCAGGCCCATGTGATGTGGTATAGTGTAGGTTTTTCGTCACACCAGGGACATTTGTTCGTGTATATCGTAGGGTGCATTTTGTTTAGTATATGTAGGTTTGGGAAAGAGCCTGTTTGTAATTGTCTCCAAGTGACAGCTTCCTCTCTGCTGAGAGATTTGTGCGGTGGGGGATATCGCATTCTTCTGCCTCTATAGTTTTGTAGTATGGCCGAGTATTCCCTGGGTGCTGGCGCGAGTTCCGCGGTCTCGTCGGAAGCTCGGAAAGTAATGTATCCTCGAGCTATCCTGTCGGCCTCTCGGTTCCCTGCCACCCCCGTGTGCCCCGGTACCCACACAATTTTGTGTCGGATCTTGTCGTTTTGTTCTTCCCGGTTTTTAATTCTGTCACTCGCTGCGAGGAGTATACGGAGCGCGTGACGACCTATCCTGCCATTCATGTAATTTCGGCAGGCTGTTTGAGAGTCCGTAAGTATTGTTAGTGACCGCCCGGTTCTATAGCCCTCCGCCACCGCTAGAGCAACGGCTACTTCCTCGGACTCTGCAGCTGTGCAGCCTCGGAGAGACGCGCTGGTCATTTCGCGTAAAGACGAATCGACCACCGCCGCTACAGCGATTTTGGTATCTCCTCCTCTCCAAGACGCGTCTGTATACACGGTCGTGGCTTGAGGAGCGTATGTTTTCTCGATGAATTCGGCCCTCGCTTCTCTTCTGCCTCGATGGAGGTTGGGATCCATGTTTTTGGGTATTGGCGCTACCTTGAGGGTCTTGCGAAGCTCGTCGGGGATCGTTGCCGTCCTCGACATTTCTCGCATCTGCTCGCGGTATCCGAACCTCTGCAGGAGCGCTCTTCCTGTCGTTGTTTGCAACAGCCTGAGTTTTTGCGACTCAAGCTGCGCCTCTCGTAGCTTCTCAAAGGTGTTGTGTAATCCCAGGGCCATGAGTTTTTCTGTAGACGTGTTGCGTGGTAGTCGGAGCGCTGTCTTATACGCTTTGCGTAGCAGGGCATCCGCTTGTTGTATTTCATTTTTGTTGAGGCACTGGTAGGGTAGGCTGTACGTGATTCGACTAACTACTAGGCTTCTGACTAGTTTTAGTGTGTCTTCTGCACGCATGCCATGTCGCCTGTTGGTGATGCGGGTGATCATGCGTGCGACTTGTAGCGTTGTTGCTTTCAGTAGGGTAAAAGTGTGAGTACTGCGCTGGTTGGATTGAACCCACATGCCCAAAATTCTTATTGTTGTCTTTTCGGGTATGGGCGTCCCTTCTATGTAGACGTTGAGTTTTAGGTCCTCGTTGGTTGGGACGGTCCGGTTTTACTTGCCTCTCCAGACTCTCAGCAGTTCCGATTTTTCGGTCGAGCATGAGAGTCCTCTTTCTGCGAGGTATTGCTCTACACAAGAGGCCGCTTGCTGTAGCCTTTCTTCCTTCTCTGCGAGACAGCCCGTGTTTGTCCAGACTGTTATATCGTCAGCATACATTGCATGCCTGATGCCTTCGATGTTCTCTAGTTTTCGAGCTAGGCCTATCATAGCTATGCTGAAGAGCAGGGGTGAGATAACTGACCCTTGGGGTGTTCCTTTGTTTGGAGTGCGAATTTTTTCCGATCGAAGGTCTCCTATGCTGATGGTGGCAGTTCTATCGGACAGGAAGGCTTTGACGAAGCCGTGGATTCTGCGTCCGCAATCCAGGTTGTCTAGGCCCGTAAGGATCGCTTCGTGGCTGACGTTATCGAATGCCCCCTTGATGTCCAGGGCCATTATGACATTTTCTCCCGTCCGAGGTACGTTTCGCAGGACATCTTCTTGTATTTGGAGGAGAACGTCCTGCGTCGAGAGCTTCGCTCTGAAGCCGAACATGGTATGTAGTACACAGTCGTTATCTTCCATATAATTTTGCAGTCTGAAAGTCACAACCCGTTCGTAAAGCTTGCCAAGGCACGACGTGAGTTATATAGGCCTGAGGTTTTCAATTTGTAGCTTTTTACCAGGTTTAGGTATCATTATTACTTCGGCGTGTTTCCAATCTTCGGGAACCGTCTCCGCCTCCCATTGTTTGTTAAGAAAGGTGACGAGCTCTTGTATGAGGTCGTCGCTCAGGTTGCGGATTAGGGCGTTGTCGATTCTGTCCGCTCCGGCTGCCGTGTTTCTGGTGGTGTTTCTTATGGCCGCGTAAACCTCTTCCACAGTTATGGGGCGGTCGAGTTTCTCGTTTTCGGCTCCTCGATACGTTCCTTGGTATCGCGGGGGGTTGTGATCGCCGAAACATTTTTCTCGTGCCTTCTCCAGTAGGGCGATGTCTGAGCCCTCGAAGGAGTGGATGAACCGGTGGATGGCTTTATTGTTTTCTGATTTTATTTTGGTCGGATCGATTAGTGCTCTTAAGAGATTCCAGGTTCTGGCCGTGCCTAGAGTTCCCCTAAGTGAGTCGCTGAGTTGTTCCCAATTTTGTTTCGCGAGTTGCGTCGCGTATTCTTCCGCCTTTGCCGTAATTTCTGCTATCTTTAGTTTTAGTTTCCTTTTGTGTTTTTGCTTCCGCCATCTTTTGGTGAGACTGCGTCTCGCTTCCCATAGTCTGAGGAGGTGGGCGTCTACTTCAGGCGTTGCTGTCGTTCTCCTTAGACTTTTTGTGCATCGTTGTCGCGTTTCTCTCAGCATGCCGGTCCATTCCTCCAGTGATTGGATACCGCCTTCAGATTTGTTGCAAGCCCCGCGAAACGCGTTCCAGTCAGTGATTTTCGCCTGTCCAATCTGGCGTCTTATGGTGTCGGATGCTATTCGTGTCCGGAGGATAAAGTGATCGCTGCCTAGATTTTCCATCATGTCTTCCCACTGTGACTCCCTGCTGTTCCTTACGAAGGTGAGGTCCGGGCATGTGTCCGTGCTCACGCTATTCCCGATTCTCGTGGGGGTCGCAGGATCTGTGATTAGACTGCAGCCATAGTATTCCACTACTTCCACTAATGTTCTTCCCTTGATGTCTTGTTTCTGGTATCCCCAACTCCTGTCCATGGCGTTGAAATCTCCTACGATGATGAGTGCATTTTCTTTGGCCAGCTTGTGCGCTCCATAAAACAGTTCGAAGAGTTTGGCTTTTCTTTGTCTCGGCGGGCTGTACACATTCAGTAAGAACGTGCTACGTCCCTTTCGCTTTTTCGGAATAAGTTCAACAAGCGCGTGTTCAACGTCGGTGTCGGCGATGGTATCGTGCCTGATAGCGGTAATGGTTTTGCTGACTAGGACGGCCGCTTTACCTTCGTTTTGACTCTCGTAAACCTCGTACCCTTGTAAGGTCGGCTTGATTCCGGTCTCTTGGAGCGCAATTACATCAGGAGGTGTGAGTTGTGTGTTTATATATTGTTTTAAGAGGGCCTGCTTTTTGCGGTAGCCTCTGCAGTTCCATTGCCAAATATCTAAGTATTCTTGTTCTTGCCGATACGTATTGGTCATGTTTACGCGTTACTGCTGCTGCTTGTTCGCTTGCGAAAGCTGTTAGCGCTGGACGGTTGTACGCCCTTTCCCTAATGTTTTCGGTATGTTTTTGCTTTCTAAAAGCGCTTCTGATCTCTGAGATTTGTCCTTGGAATTGTACTTGCATCTGTTGAATTTGCGATTGGATTTGCTGCATCATATCCTGCATCATCTGCTGCATCATCTGTTGCATTCATGTTTCAAGGTCTCCTTCGTTCGATGCATGTGGTTGTCGTTTTGGAAGGGCTCTAGTCGTGTCGAGTTCCCGCTGTTGTTCCTTTAGTGTTTTTGTGAGTTCCTCAACTTTGCGTTCGAGCTCGTTTTGTTTGATTCGAGCCAGTTCTAGCTCTCGTCTGAGCGCATCGCTGTTCGCGTCCTTCGGTTCTGTGACGCGACTGTCTTTGTTGTTTGTGTTGTTTATGTCACTACCCTTTCCTACCGAGTGCGAAGCAGTGGTTGAAGCCCAGCTCACCTTGCCGCCGCTTGTCTGGGAAAGCTTCTTCTTTTTCTTTTTCTCTTGCTTCTACCCCTCCTGTGGGCCGGCTGGTGGTAGAGGCGGGAAGGAGTTGGACCTCGATCGGCTCCTCGATGTCTCTCCCTCTGAGCTGAGCCATTGCTTGGGTGGTCGCCCGCGTTGGTCGCTCCGTCCTCTGCCTCCTGTGGGTTTTGGTCTTGCTTTTTTCAATCTCTCTCGGCACTCCTTGGATCCGGTCCGGTGTGCCTCGCCACAGATTATGCACTTGGGCGCGCACTCGTGGTCGTCGGGCGGGTTTGAAACTCCGCACAGTCCGCACACAATAATGTTCGGTGTGGGGCAGACGTCGGAGCGGTGTCCTTGCTGGAAGCAGACGTAACACACTTGCCTAGTGGGGCGGTACTGGTAGCATGGTACTTCTCCTCCGTAATATATGACGAATTTCGGCAAGACCGGGCAGTCGAACGTGAGCACTGCCGTCTTGGATTTTCCAAGCATCCTTGCCTGAAGTATGGTCACTCCTTGAGTTCTGACTCGTAAGTGTGCTTTGAGTTCTTCAGGAGGGGTACCTGGGTCTACACCGTGGATCACGCCGCGCAGGACGTCTTCCGGTGCTCGAGAAATCTAAGGCCGTGTTGGCCAGCTCAGACCCGGTCGTCCAGACGTTGCTCACGGATCCGTCTTGCCCCACACGTGTGGGCAACTCGGTCACCCGTGACACGTGTCCTGACTTATCTCTGGTTAGGAACACTACAAACGCCACATGGGAGAACCTGGGGGATACCCTAGGCAGCTACCACTGCCTTCTCCGCATTCCGCCTTTGGCGAAGGCAGCCCGTCAAAAATGGGGACAGGCGAAAATAACCAATTGGCAGCAATTTCGAACTCAGGACATCCCTCCCGTGCTATTCTCCGACGGCTATGCGGAGTGGGCAACACAGGTCACCAACATACAGAAACAACACACGCAAACACTTCACACCCCCGACAAGATCCCCGCAGTGGACAATCACCTCCTGCATCTGTGGGAGGCGCCCCGGAGCTTAACAAAACGATGGAAGAAACACAAGACGAATCGCAAGCTTACAGCTCGCATTGCACAACTTACGGAGCAGGCTGCGGCATATCCCCAAAGCAGGTAAAGCCGTGACTACGGACAACTTGAGACCCATCTCATTGACCTCGTCTGTGGGAAAACTCATGGAGACGATGGTTCGGGATCGCCTCTCTCCATACATGGAGGGTAAGGGCATCTTTGCAGACACTATGTTCGGGTTCCGCCCGCACATGTCTGCACAGGATGTCCTACTCCAACTACACAGGGACATAATACGACCCACAGCCATGAAACAAAACGACAAGGCCATTCTCGCCCTCGATCTTAAGGGGGCGTTTGACAATGTTAAACATGCCACCATCCTCTCTAACTTGAACACCACTAACTGTGGGGCGAAGGCCTTCGCCTATGTCAGAGACTTCCTCTCTGCGCGTCAGGCGCTCCTCCGGATCGAGGACGAGGAATACGGCCCGTACTCTATGGGTACACGAGGTACACCACAGGGGGCGGTGTTATCACCGCTCCTTTTCAACATCGCCATGATGCACCTGCCCGGCCGACTGGCTCAGGTGGAGGGCATAAAACACGCACTCTACGCAGACGATATACAATCTGGACCACCCAGGGGAGCCTTGGGGAGATGGAGGACCGCCTTCAACAGGCCGCCTCCATAGTCGATGCATATGCTGCCGACTGTGGTCTCCAATGTGCTCCCGCCAAATCAGACCTTCTACACGTCAGGACAAACCACAAGGACAACACGTCTCTACACACATCTGTGTCGGGCGGTCCCATCAGAGAAGTGGCAGAGCTCCGGATCCTGGGTCTTTTCATCAATAACAAACTTAAGCCGGACTCTACTATAGCAAAACTCAAGAGCATAGGTGAACAGGTAGGGCGCATGATCCACCGTGTTTCCAACAAGCGGGGTGGTCTGCGGGGCAGGGACGCGCTACGGCTCGCCCATGCCTTCGTGACCAGCCGGATCCTCTACGCCGTGCCGTACCTACGCACCACCAAACAACAAGACGAGCGCATTGACGCCATCATCAGGAAGGCAACAAGGCGAGCATTGGACCTCCCGGTGGCTACCTCCAACGCCAAACTGAAGGCGTTGGGAGGGGTAAACTCCTATCAGGAGTTGCGGGAGGCTTACCTCGTGAACCAATATACGCGGCTATCGCAGACGGTTCCTGGGCGCCGCCTGCTAAACCGCTTACACATCCAACACACATGCATACCAGAGGGGACGGAAAACATCCCGGTGCTGTGGCGCCACATGCTCTTGGTCGCTCCGCTCCCTCGTAACATGGACATGACTTCACATGAATGCAGACGACAAGTGCGGGTTCGCAGGCTTGAGAGGCAGTATGGATATAAAGAGGGCGTCTACTACGTGGACATCACAGGGCCGTCGCCCACGGGTTTCTTCACGGCTGCCGTAGTCCACCGGGGAATGAAAGTCGATGGCCTATCTTTTCAGGCCCCAAATTCAACGCGAGCGGAGGAAGTCGCAATAGCTCTCGCTGCCGCCCATCCAAAATCGAGAACAGTTATCACGGACTCGCCCGGCCTGTGAACATTATCTTGCAGGCGAAATATCCCCTCTTGCCTCCCAAATTTTAAGACGCGCTCCCGCCGATCCAACTCGCACAAAAGTGATCTGGGCTCCTGGCCACCAAGGTCTACGAGGCAATGAGGCCGCTGATGCGGCCGGCTGAGCGCTCATACACCGGGCTCCTCATCCTAGCTCTCCTGGCTCAGAAGCTCATAAACCGCTTCTGCGGTTCCGCGAAATCCTAATTCATTATTGCGACAGCCACCGTCTCTACCCAGTACCTGCCAAGGGGCTCAGTAAGGCGGAGGAGCGAACTCTGCGGCGCCTCCAGACGGGAACTCTTCTCTGTCCTGCCATAGTAAAATACTTCGATCCGAACACAGATGGGCGCTTTCCCGCACTGTGGAGAGATCTGCGATATCTTTCACATGGTGTGGGCATGTACTCGGAATCCTCACCTTCCCCCTTCCCCCCCCCCCCCCCCACCCGAGAGGCATGAGAGACTGCCCTCCTCAACTGCTCCACGCTGGAGTCTCAAAGGGCTCTAGTAAAGCGGGCGCGAGACGGGGCCTCGTCGTGGGGTGTCCCGGGCTAAGGATACCGACCATGTAGCAGGGTTTCTTGACCCTCAAACTCTCTTAGCGAATTAAAGTTTTTCACCACCACCACCATGGCGCCCAGCTCACAGACACCTGTTGGATAGAACGCTGCAACTGGTGGTGGTGGTGGTGAAAATATTTATTGCGCATGAACAGGAGGTATGTTTGGATCAGCCCGTAAGGGACCGATCCTTACAAACACTAGGTGGAGGTCCCTAGTATGGGACCCCAGTGGCGGTTGCCGCCGCCCGGGCGCGCCCGACTAAGGCTTGTTGGGCCTGTAAGTAGTGGCAGCCGAGCAGGGTCGCCTCCCAGTCCTCCCGGGTTGGGTTGGGGATGGGGGGAATAGCGGGGTTGGAGGGGCAGGCCCACACCATGTGATAGGCGTCAGAAAACACTGCACTACAGTGTGTGCAGCTGCCGCTAAAGGAGGGGTCAAAATGTTTTAGCGCTGCCGGGCACAGCAATGTATTGGTGAGAAGGCGGAGAAGGAGCCGCTCATCCGCCTTCTTCAGGCCATTGCATGGGCTAGGTTAAAGTCGATGACAATTTTGATAATATGTTGTAATATCTTTGAATGTATAGACAGGATTAAAATCGGGGTCCTGATCGGATGGGGAGGAGAAAACAGCCCGGTGAGAGAGCGCGCGGGCGGCTGCGTCTGCTGCCTCGTTTCCTGCCAACATCAGATGAGCAGGGGCCCATATGAGGTAACGGTGTGCGGGGTCCCTATCCCGTATGCAATTTTGGTATATTCGATAGGCTAGGAAGGGAGTGCAGCCTTGTTCGACGTTCCGACAGGCCTCTGGCGAGTCGGTGATTGTGTATTTTGAATTGGAATGTGAGGCCGCGAGAGCAATCGCGACCTCTTCAGCTTGTGTTGCACTGCGGGCTCTGAAAGTTAGGCCGTTAACTGTGTTGCTGTTGTGAACCACCGCGGCCGTGTACCATCCCCCGTGGTGAGGGCCAGAGGCGTCCACGTAGTATACACCTGTTTTGTTGCCATAATATCGCGCTAGCGCTTCCGCTCGTGCCAGGCGCCGACCATTATGGTCTTCATGTGACATGTTTGCTGGAAGAGGCCGCACGTGGAGGGCACGTCTCCACAGTTCCGGAACAACTCAGCCGCTTACAATAACGCAGTCGAACTGCCGGGGTCTCAAGAACCACAAGAAGCGGTCTCATCTCCGCCTCTTTCTTGAGAACCTTGAGTACCTCGTCGCCGTGGTTGCCCTTCAAGAACCCGGCGCCGGTACCAAACTCACAAGCTACACCACATTTCAACACAACCCGCAGACATGTATACTTGTTCACAAGCGATACACTGCGCAGGAGGTCACACTTCCCACAACACCGTATTTTTCATACACGATGGTTTCAGTGTTGCCCCTAAAGCGGTCTGACCCACCTGTACACATTCTAAATATTTACTGTCCACCGAAACTTAAGAACGTCACGTTCAATGAAATTTTCACTCAAGCTATGCAGGTGGCGGGTAGGGATCCCCTCCTAATCGTCGGCGATTTCAACGCCCCGAGCAGGCTATGGGGATACCCTCGGGAGGACAGGCGTGGGAGGAAGCTTGCGGAACTTCTTTCCACACTTGGACTCACCCTGCACACTGACCCCGCCAACCCGACACGTGTCGGCAATTCCATCATTCCAGCATGTCGGCAATTCCACATAAAAAAACCATTATAACCCTCAAACCGGTTATGACAGTTCCTTTAAGATCACTGGTTGGAGCATATTTTTGTCACGGTGTTCAGCCGTTACCTCTAACCTCTACCATATGGTGTGGGCATGCCAATTTAATCCCTTAGTTGACCCCATTCCCAACCCCTCGGAGGAGCAGTGGGAGGCTATTCTGCTCAGCGATGATCCTGACCGTCAGCACTGGCTGGTGGGGAGGGCCAGCGCAGCAGCAGCAGCCAATGGACTACCGGACTAGGCCGCCCACCCACATGTTCTGAGAATACTGAACAAATAAAGATGTTTTTAATCAATCAATCAATCGAAACGACGTTAATGTGTCTTTAAAAGCAGATGCGGTGCGCGTAATGCATATTTCCATTGAAACCTTCACGACTTTTCTATGTATAAAAATATTCACAAGATACAAGTTTCGCAAAGGTTCAGCGATCTATCCTTGGCAAGCACATGAAGTTTGGATTCCCGCTGGTTCCGGCCTCACTTGATCATCCCAGGTAACACCGACACGTTACAACAATTGCTGAAAATTGAAAAATGGTTTTTGAGGACTAAGGTTTCTGGAATGTTTCAAATAAACGTTGGAATAATCGTGTCTTCACCATAAGTAAGCATTTAAACAAGACAAATGCAACTTCCTCTAAGAAGGTAAAGTAAGCTTACAAGTTGCAAGGAAATGGAGCCCCAAAAATAATTACGGTTTGCAACCAACGCTTTGCAAGCAGCAACAGCGAGGGCGACACTCGACTTCTACAATCAGGGGGTGGGGGGTGTAGAGCTGAACCAGCAAAGCAGTCCGCACCACGTGGGTCCGCAACACTAAGTCGCCAACTTACAACAAATTACTGTGGTCAGCACAGCTTTTTCGCTAAGTCAAGGATGCGTGAAGTTTGAACTGGAATCTCGAAAGCTGGGGTAGAGCAAATCATTATACAAAAGCCTTATCACTATTTCCTATGTTCTTAATGTAGAAAAAATCGTTTCCTGTAATCACCATTACAGGCGGAGAATTGTCGCGTATTGTTACTCACTTCATGGCACATTCTCGTCAGTTCCTGCGAAACACACGTCGGCTGTTTTATGCTTTGCTTTTCAAGCTGGCCTCGAAAGCTGCTGGAAGAAGTTGCTATTTTCCTTATTAAGTTAAGATTCGAGTTCTATGTCACTATACCCAGTCTTACCATACCATGCCGAATGCTGGCGCCCTGTCGGCGCGTTTGTGTAGAAAACCAGGGCGTGTTTGTCGGTCTATGTAACTTACAGCTAAAAGTTACTGCAGCAATTACAAAACAGATAAAAACAGTCCACGTACTCCACTTCGGCAATAAAGCATTTCTGGGAGCGGAAAAAAAAATCAGTTGACTTAGCCCAGTAAACATGGCGCTGCAAACATGAGAAAGTTTTTAGGCCCCAAAGGTGTGTGGGAGCACCACCAGGTAGCTCAGAAACAACCCTCTGAGAGTGGCAGGAAGTTGTTGATCATATGCTGCTTACTTTGAGCATCCAGGAAGATTGGCTTCGCGTTAACTAGCTATTCCGCTACATCCTGGCATATATCTGTAGACGTCGAATATTATGTTGTTTAAGGAAGTTGGTTAAAATTTATTATTTCTTTAAAAACAACACAAGTTAAGCTTTCCAGAAGATAATTTTTCGACACACGATTATCAACGCTGGGGCGACTTAGGTAGTGACTATGGTTCAACCTGCGGCTTAGCACAAATTTTATTACGAGCACCTTCACTTGAGCAACACTCATCGGTGCGTTACTGCATTGGATGCTGCACTGTTGCGGCAGTGACTTCACAGTAAGCTTACTTCGCCACCCTTATTTCGTTTATATGTTCTCTGAACCACAAACATGCAGCAGCTTTATGAAACTATTACGTCGTCTCCAAAAGGAGCAAAAAAATACTTCAGTAGTCTACACGGATTACGGTATTTTAATCACCATTCCAGGATGATGAGGCTGAGTCTCGCCAAAAGAAAATAGTCCACGCGTATTTTTACTTTCGTTGCCATAATTTGCAGCATGTTGTCCGTGACTAAAAATATTTACTCAAGAAAACCCAAAAAATGAAATAAATGCACAGATGAATTATTCCAGAGCACTCTCTAGTGAACCTTTAAACGTAGTTTAAGCCTTATGTGATCGTGGAAGAAAGAACAGCGTCCGTGTGTGAGACGTGACAAGCAAAGAGGACCCCATGTAATTGGAGGGAATAACTAACGCTTCGTGCCATACCCTTAGAGGGGAGCTTAAGGGTCCCGTCAAGTTTTTGTTGCAAGATATTATCTACGTTAAGGAAGTTGCTTTTAAACTATTTTGAGATTTTCCAAAGAAGGTGTGTGCCACTTTTTATGCGAGGACAACAAAAATAATCCCGACTTTGAAGCGCATGCCTTGAAAAGCCCAGGCAAGGAAAGAGAAAGAAGTTCCGCATATCACGCGAAGAAGAAGAAAAAAATTTGATAGCTGCCATTATAAAGAGGTGAAGAAGAAGAAGAAGAAGGAGCTAGCGGTCCAGAGGCAAAGCTGTCCCGAAAAAAAGTCCAGCAAGGAGAGAGAAAGGCCAGCGTGTCATCGGTTTCCGCCATGAAGCAGAAGCCAGACCTCAGGTCTTCGTCGGGTGCGGGCTCCCGAACAACGAAAGAAAGGCGCCGTAACCAAGATGGTGACCCTGTGGGAGCTCCCGGAGACGACCAGCCACCCACCGGCGCTTCGCCCACCGCAAACCAAGCAAACAACGTTCCGCATGCGGCTGATGACCAGGATAAGAAGGGAAGCCCCGCAATCCCGAACGCCGCAGATACCGAACCACCCAGAGACGACCACCGGGGTACAGTTCTGGCGCCAACATCGAGCACGAAGACCTCTTCGCCGAACACCGGCATCGAAAGAATTCAACTGCGGGGCAGCCAGGACCACGGTTCCAGGGAAACTGCCAGAGACAACCAGCCACCAGGCAGCGCTGCGCCGAACTCGGACGAGAAGCACTTGTCAGGGCTCAGCTGTGTTGCACGCATCGCGTCAGCCTCCAACACGGTGAGAGCGCTGTCCAAACCCTTAATGCCTAATTGCAAACAGCTCGAATAAAAAAAACCTCTTTGTTAGCATTTATCCGCTAGGGGTGACTCATAAACGCATTCAGACAGAAGAAGACAACTTTTGCGAATGAAAACTGGCCGTGGTTTAGTTCTGCTTAAACCTGGAGGATTGCGAAAGCAACGTCTGCGCGTAGCCATATATTGTTGCGTGAGCTACACTGCCCGCAGTCTCGCCGTTTCGTCTGCTCTTGCACAACCATACTGCGCATGCGCGAGGAGCAAGTAACGTCACTACGCGCAGCTTGCGTGCCTCGCCGAGCGCGCCGCCTTCCTTTCCTTAAAATGATCGGAGTGCAAAACGTTGACAACGCCAACGCCAATGAACACAATGAACGTTGATGGCCTATGGCTCCAGCGCCGCGTTTCTGGCACAACCTTGTCAATGCCTGCAGCTCACATCTGTCTCTCATTGACTCATGTACCTATAAGCACGATCCAGGCGTGCGCTTAACCAACAAGCCAGTGTGCGCGCTTTCTTTCCTTAAAATGTTCGGAGTGTAAAACGTGGTCAACGCCAACGCCAACGCCAACGCCAATGAACACAATGAACGCCGACGGCCTATGGCTACAGCGCCGTGTTTGTGGCACAATGTTGTCAATGACAACGCATGCAGTGCACACCTCCACTTAGCTTAAAGCATGGTTGAGGTGTCCACCATTCTAAGAGGGCAGTCCTGCCCCTTCCCTCTGGTTCAGGAGCGTGAATTGCTGGGTTAGTTGGTTCATAATATCGTCAGGGTGGAACCAGCGGAACAAAGACGCAGGACAAGAAAAATGGGGGACACACAAAACACCACTCAGCGGTGTGGTGTGTGTTCCTCCTTTTTTCTTGTCCTTCGTCTATGTTCCTCTCGTTCCACCCTGACAACCCTCTGGTTCAAGTGTTCACCGAGATGTGGACACCTCGCCCTCCCCTCACGCTGCGTATATCCTGGCATAGCAGAGCTAAGCTACTCTAAATTTTATAATCACCACAAACCACGCAGATGGCGGTGAAGAGAGATAGAGAGGGGGAGACTGTCGGCGAGGCGATGGAGCGCCAGCTGTGCGCCGTGTGACGGCACCCGCTCCTCGCGCATGGGCATCTGGCTTTTCCAGAGCTTCGCGAAATGGCTCGGCGACTAACGTAGTGTTGCTTTCGCTAGTAGTGTTGCTTTCGCAACAGAAACGTCCCAGTGTGACCTTACGCCAGTAATGGTTGCCGCATATCACGATGAGCCACCAAACGTCATCATTACGATTAGGGTCAACCTTCCATCTCTAGCCGCTATCTCGTTGCTGTGATTACAACCACCCGCACTCACAGCGCAGTAGTGTGTTTTAAACACTGAAGCCTGTTTTTATGTTTCGACTATGATGCAAACTATCGATTTTCAATTCTGCAGTGGGAGAGAACGCTTTTGGAGCCGTCAAGCCGGCAGTGCGTGAGGAAAGCCATGGGAGCCACACGAAGAAGTGGCGAAGCCCGACTCCTCCGCAGCGGAGCAACAAGCTATCGGCTCCACTTGCGAGAAAGATCGCGCGGGAGGCATCGAGCACTACCAAGAAGATACTGGAGCTCAAAGTCGCGCAGCGCGAAGAGTCTGTCTGAAGCTCGTCTTCAGAAGAATCTTTATTTCTTTTGCTATAGATAGACCTCCTCTAAGATAAATCATGCAATATTTGCCAGAGTTGCCATGGTAACTTTTGTGTTTGGCTCTTCGATATAGAGGAGAGACACACGCAACAGACGGCTGTAAAAATCATGGCGTGATATGGTCGCTGTCGTCGCTTACGTCTGTTGTAACTACGAACTTGACAGATGATTCGGATAACCCCCTTGAAGAGTTTTCCCTGACATTAGCGCACTGTGATATTTCGATATAATTGTCATCTTAAGAGGCGACTAATCACAAACTCCATTTCAGCGTTCGTCTGGCATTGTTTACATAAAAAATTTCCTGTTCAGGACCCGCGCATATTTCCTGTCATCATTCTGGTCATGTCTTTGCAATAGTTACGGGCGCCGAGCTGAGGTGCAGTTGTCTATAACTGTTGAAAAACTTGTGGCTTTGTATAGTACGATTTTTCAAGTACAGTGCAAAAAAATGTCGACTGAAACTACATTCAATCTTTTATTAGAAACTGTCGACAAGTGGCCTTAACAGGGGAGTTTATCTGAATAAAATTGGATGTTTTTGCTCCATACATTTTAGGAACATATGTTTGAATCACAAGCGCATTTGTAAGTTTTTGAATTCACCTGCGGTCTGACCTGTACAGCTCGCTAGATTTCATGATTACATAAATGTGTGCAGAATGAGCAATATGTTCAACCAGTGGACAACTCGTAGACTCTTCGGCAAGTTTTGTACGCCGACAGGTACGTTTTGAGGCGTCATAAGAAGTTTGTCATACCTAACGCTCGGTTCACAAATTAGGCCCAGAAACGAGCCTTCAAGAAAATACAGCACAAAAATTACCTTTGCTGAGCTGCACCTTAAGCATATGTACTGCCTTTGAGCCGACAGTTATGGCTGGGATGTAAAGTTGTACACGTGATATATATATATGGTTATATGCGCTGGCGGATGAATGCATTGTGGCTATATTCTGTTTGTCATGATTATATTTTATTAATAACTACTTAATGGTGCTTAAGGTGCCGTCTGGTCGTATTTAACATAACAGTCCATTCGTTTTCGTCTGGGTGCTACAAGTAAAAACCAGGGTTTTAGCCGACTTCATCTCTTCCTAACATGCCAGCATGTACAATACCATTATTATCATCATCATCATCATTTATTATTTCCTTAAAAACCCAGTCAAGGTCATTACATAATAAGGAGGGGGGAGACAGTGATGTGAAAAGCCCGTACATAAACTCAAAGCAGAGCAATAATGAGGTAACACTAATATCAATAAGACTAACAATCCTATCGGGATATCCGACAGACAGCCACAAATATTACCACCACCCATTTCGCGTATGCGGGGCTCTGCTGCTCTCGAACGAAATCGGAATTGTTGCCCCCATGGACCCCCCCGCCCCCTCCCCCAATACAACTGGACATGTAAGGGGACCCGGTGCCGGTTGAATCTTTGGTGAAGGTCCCGGTCTTCCTTATCCACAACCCTCTAGATGCTACCCCCACCCTCCAGCTCTTGCAATAGTAGTCCAAACAAGTGGCTGGTTTCATCAAGCGTATGAGGGCACGCAACCATGCTTTGTTCTCACTCGAGACACTCAATATGACAACGCGATAATCATCAGCCGCATCACATATCACCTTCGGTACCATATACTGACTCAGGGCCAAACACAACAGACGGACATCTCACTTTGTAAGGCCTTCATCTCTGCCCTACCTCTTCCACGTGCAGTTAGCATGACTCGTCTTCTGGCCACCAGTAATTGCAGTACTGTGACGGAATGGCGATTGGTGTCGGCGCGAAGACTAGCCGTTTATTCTTTGTTCGTGACAAGATCTAGGGCTTCTGTTTCCTAGCTGACACCATCGCAGAGGTCACTGTCGTCCGGGTCACCATTACAAGCCCCCAATAAAAGTCCAATTGCAACGCATGGAGCGCATGCTCCACACCAAATTAGGGCCTCCGATCTGGTTTTTTATCGTA
This sequence comes from Amblyomma mixtum, assembly GCF_055824585.1. Taxonomy (NCBI): domain Eukaryota; kingdom Metazoa; phylum Arthropoda; class Arachnida; order Ixodida; family Ixodidae; genus Amblyomma; species Amblyomma mixtum. Next base: position 89,107,972 of record NC_143013.1, read on the forward strand.
CTTTTTCGTCCAAGTGGTGACCTGTTCAACGCTAGGAGCCTGTTATCTGCGCCATTAAAATCTTGAACGCATAAACTCGTTCATATTGATTGTAGCGAATTTAAACTGTAGTTATCGCTCAACCTGCGGCTTAGCGCAAACCTTTTTACGAACATCTTTACATGAACTGCACTACTCATAGCCGGAGTACGTTGGATGATTCACTGGTACAGCATTGTGCGTCAATATATATCTGGGATAATGGCTCCATTGCATGAACAACAGCTTATACATATCCCTAGAGCCCGGTGAGACGTGTCAGCTCCGGGTGAGAGAAGGGAGGCATCAATAGAGACAGAGCAGAGCTGTGATGAGACGCGCCTATTCTCTTCGGCAAGGACATATGAAACAGTGCAAAAAAGTTGAAACCTCCTGAAAATTTTTATTAAACGTCTCCTTAACTTAGAAGAGACACAGAAGGAATTTTAAGTTCAACTGAAACAAGTCGGTCGACAAATGTGCACTTTATTTGCGAGAATCGTGGACAGGTCATCGACCAACGTCAGCATTTTAAAGTTCAACAACGCTTTTTTTTACACACGAAGACAGACATTGAACTTGGTGCATCTCACTTTTCGTTTTCCGACGCATTGCGTCGTCCAGCTTGCAGTATTCTGGAATATGATAAAAATTGTCGACACGGGTGTCAACGTTGGGCAGTTGTAGAGGCCTTGGTCCGTTGGTTGCGGGCCCGCTATTTGCTTTTTCAGCCCAGGAGTTCTTTGTTGGAATCCCCGAATCAACGCTTCTGCGATGTCTTACTTTAACTGCAGCAGGGGAAGCACTTCTTTGGAGCGTCCGTGGATTGGTTGTCACGTGGCTCCTCAATCCAGCCATTGTGCACTGCAAGGACAGGGAAGCGTGTGAAAAATCAGATCGTCCAATTTCTTGTTTTTATTTTGATCTTTTAGTAGGATACGTACCTGTAAGCAAAGTCCACACTGTCCATGCATCTTTTGTACAGTGAGGCGATAACACTCAAGAGAACTTAAAATTTCTTTCTCCGCCTCGGATCATTTCTCTCTCGTGTGTCCATTGGATCACACCCAATCGCACTCAACAGGAAAGGAACTACCCTTACTGTCTTTCCAATTTAGTAGGCAGACTTTTCGGTATTTACTCATCAGGCAAGCATCGTCACCTCGGTTCCTCCATTCGTCATTTGGCAGGTTTGCGCCTCCCCCAAGCATGCGGTTTGCATTCATTGTGCTTGACAGAAACATTTGTTTTTCGGTGCTTTGTTCTTTCTTCGACGCTTTGGGTGTGGGATGAAGACCTCGGATTCCTAGGAGGAAGACGCGAGTCCCGCGGCGTGTGCCTCCCCTACTACTACTTCTCCCGCGTTTTGTAGCACATCTTGTATCGGGCCGATACTCCCTTTGGTGGTCCAAAGGGTGATATCGACCACGTACAAAATGTATTCTAGGTCTGGGATTTTGGCGAGTTCGTGTGCCATTTTGATGACGGTTATATTGAATAAGAACAGGGAAAGGACCGATCCTTGCGGCTTTCTCTTCGAAAGGTGTCGGATTTGATTGTGCCAATAAGGATTTTGGCCGTTCTCTTGGAGAGAGAACCCTTGATGTAGTTAAATGTTCTTTCAACTACATTGAAGGGTGAACTGGATTCTAGGATAGCTTTGTATTTGACGTTATCAAATGCTTTGATTAAATCTAGAGCTAGGACTGCCTGGTGCTCCTTTCTAGCTCCTGTGATACGACTTCGTTTGCTAGTCTGACCATCGTATCCTGTGTTGACAAATATGGTCTAAAGACAACCATAATGTTCGGATATAAATTCTCTTTGTGCATGTGCGATTGAAGCCTGTCTCGTCTGACGTGCTCTATCAGTTCTCCTATGCAAGAAGTAAGCGAAATAGGTCTGACGTTTTCCAGATGCAAGGAAGAAAAGAAGTATGCTCAGGAAGGAAGGAAGGCCCCGTGGAACGTTGGCCGCCCGCTGGGGAACGATCGGTTGAGTTTCGGGTGGTTGGTTGAGGTTTTGTTTTTCTCCCTGAGCCTTTGCCTTTGTCATTTTGTGGGCATCAAGCACACGGTGAGGCCGTAAGCCCGGGGTATGTCTACCCAGTCTCCCGGCCAGGGGAGCTCCTCCTGGTCGGCATCCCTTTCCCCTGATGTCTTGCCCTTGGAGGCTTTTTTGCGCAGTGGCGTCGGCAGCATCCCGGTTGCGCTGGTGCCTAAGGATGGTGGCGCCATCAAGATGACTAATCCTGGAATTGTTCGGGCTGCGCTCCAGTCAGCCACTTCTCATTATGAAGCCATCAGTGGGGTCCGCCAGTTTGGACGCGGCGGTATTCTCTGTCGGTCCTCAGACCTTGCCTGCGTCAGAGATCTTCTAGCTACCTCGTCTTTCGCATCTCTCCGGGTAAGCTCTTTTATTCCGCCCCATCTGGCTTGCACGAAGGGCATTGTCCGAGGCGTCGACTCTTCGCTGTCTCCAGTTGAGACCCTTGATCTGCTGTCCGCCGCAGGTGTTGTTGCTGTGCCCCGCTGTAACCGTGATGTTGGCAACATGCGGGTGCCCACTGAGTCGGTAATTGCCACCTTTGCCGGCACGTCTTGCCCCAGTGAAATAAAGGCCTGGCCTCTAATTTTTCGGGTTGACCAGTTGTCGTCTAGGCCTCTGCAGTGCTCCAACTGCTGGCGCTATGGCCATAGCGCCGGCGGTTGTAAATCCACCTTGCGCTGCTGTCACTGTGGAGAAGATCATGCTACGAGCACTTGCTCTGAGCACAACGAGAAGTGCTGCCTTTGCGGTGGCGCCCACGCTGCTAATTCTTCCAACTGCCCCTCTCGTGCGCAGGAAATTCAGATCCTGGAGGTTATAGACCGGAAACGATGTTCGCGCCGAGAAGCTATACAGGAAATTAAGGAACGGGCCTACGGGTATGCAGGAGTGACCGCTCGTCAGGGCATGACTTTAGACTCAACGCTGACTCAGGCAATTGCGTCTGCTGTGGAAGCGTCCATGACAAAAATGGTAGAGAAAATTGCAGCCAGTGTTTCAGAATGCCTCACCAACGTCCTCGCTTCCCAGCTCACTAATGCTATGCAGACCAGTTTGGCTTCTCTATCGAATGTAATAACCCCTGCTCTTGTACGTTCTTCTCTATCTGCAACATCTCAGCCCCAGGAACAAACTTCTGCACCCAACATTGTTCTTACCTCGGGTACTTCCAGTGACGCTGGAGTCATCTCTGATTCCGAGATGATGGAGCCTGACGTGCGGGTCCTAAAGCGTAGCGGGTCCCCGATATCTCCTTCATCTTCTTCTCGTTCACAATCCAAATCACAGAAGAAGCAGCTTGGCAATATGCCGAAGGACACCATTTTAGAGCAGGCAGTTGCTGCTGCTCTGCTTTCGAAACCATAGCGTCGTTGCGAGTTTTACAGTGGAACTGTCGCTCTATTCTTACAGCTTCAACAGATTTACACTGCATTTCTTCCCAGGTTAATCCGGATATCATTATTCTTCAAGAAACGTGGCTTTCAGCCGACAAACATTTTCACTTTAAAAATTATCGTTCATTTCGTCTAGATCGCCAGTCACGAGGAGGGGGTTTGCTTACGTTAGTTTCTTCAAAACTTTGCCACAAGGCTAAGGTATCTTTTCAGCTAATGTCCCCTGACTGTGAGATTTTGGCATTAGACTTTCTTCTTCCTGGGTGCTCCCCATTTTCCTTAGTAAATGTTTATTTCCCCTATGGAGTCCAGGATACTAGACCTCTAGATTCGCTTCTCGCTAGCTGTGGAAACCCAATTCTCATGGCTGGCGATTTCAATTCACACCATGTGTCTTGGGGCTACCGCACAAATCTATGTGGGAAGCGCCTTTGGGACTGGGTTTCTGATAACAGCCTTACGTGTTCAAATTCTGGATCAGCCACTTACCTTTGCGCTCAGTCTAAATCTGTTTTAGATCTTACATTCACCAGTCCTGGAATTGGAATAATGAATTGGTCGACTGTTGATTGCGGCTCCTCAAGTGACCATATACCTGTTCGTTTTGATATCTTATGTCGTGTAACTCCTGCGGCTCGTCCGTTGCGGACGCATGTAAATTATGACAAATTTGAGACGATGTTGCGCTCTGCCCTCGCATCAGTTTCTAACATCGCCGAAGATCACCAGTCAACAAGCATATGCCTGGCTTTAGAGGATTGCCGGAAAAAGTCGGAGTTCCTGGTGCGGCCCTCAAATGGGAATTCCTCTAATCATTGGTGGAACGCGGACTGTACGAGGGATTACAGGCGGAGGAAGGCAGCATGGAAAAAGCTTCTTTATAACCAATGCCCAAATAACTGGAAAGATTATAAATTCATAGCAGCCACCTTTAAACGCACAGTTTCTCGTGCGAAAGAGAAATATGACTCTGAACATTTTGATTTTCTTTCAAAGTCAGGCAACCGACGGGCATTATTTGACTTTTTACGGTCCAGGAAACAGGTCCTGCCTTCTCGTGATTTACAGTCATTAGTTATGTCTCCAAAGGAAGCTATCGAGGTGGTTGAATCAATTGCCGCGGGCTTGCATAAGCGGTTCTCGTCTCTGTTTCCTTTGCGTCCCGTGTTGTTTGCGCACAGGACGCCAGATAATTATTTCACTAAAGTCACTCTTTCGGAGCTTTCTCAAGTTGTTCAAAGATTACCAACTTCTGCTCCCGGTCCTGATGGTGTTACTTCAAAGATGCTCAAGATTCTATTTGAGGCGTCTCCGAACTCTTTGTTACACCTGGTCAACTATTCTATCAAACTCGCTTGGATCCCTTCTGAGTGGAAGCTGGCCAAGGTGATCCCTTTACTTAAAACCCAGGGCGGAAGCTATGAATTGGAAAATATTAGGCCTATTTCTCTAACATCAAACGTGGTAAAATTAATAGAAAGGGTGTTACTTATGCGGGTTTCTGCTTTTGTGGACCGCAGAACTATTCTCAGCCCGTGTCAACTCGGCTTCCGGCCGCGATGTTCGATATGGCATGCACATGTAGATCTTGAGAGTCGTATTCTTCTAGCTCGTCGTCAACGCCTGTATGCTGCTTTGGTTACGCTCGACGTCTCTAAAGCTTATGACAGTGTAGAGCATTCCATCCTAATCCACAGGCTACAGTCCCTCCAGTTTCCGGAATATCTAGTTGCTTGGATATCTGCGTTTCTCTATAACAGGGAATTCTTCTGCGTCCATAATGGGGTAAAATCCGAGAGGTACAAACAGACGAGAGGTGTTCCGCAGGGAGCTGTCCTTTCTCCTGTGTTGTTCAATATTCTCATGAGCTCCATTCCTCTCCACCAGCATGTTCGCACTTACGTCTATGCGGACGACATAGCATTTTTTGCGGCTGCGCCTGATATACATTCCCTCTATGATCAGTTGCAGTCATATTTGAGTTCTCTTGAGCTCTGGTTGAGCAGTTTACACCTCTCATTAAATCTTAACAAGTGTGCCGTCCTTGTTTTTCCTCTACAGGATCCTGTCGTGCTCTCTCTTTCATGCAAATTTCAACCACTTCCTCAAGTTCAATCCCTAAAATACCTGGGCGTCATTTATGATGACAAACTCACCTGGCGGCCTCACATTGACCATGTTGCTGTAAAAGGGACTCGTGCCGCAGGCATGTTACGGAGGTTATGTAGTCACAGGTACGGCATGCGCAGGGATACGCTCCTAATGATTTACGTATTGTATGTTAGGCCAATTTTAGAATTTGGCTCTGTGTTGTTTTCAGGCTCGGCTTCATACAAACTTCGTCCTCTCAGTCTTTTGGAGAGGGAGGTGCTTCGGATGTGCCTTGGCGTCCCCAAATTCGTGGCTACCAATGTGCTGTACCTTGAGGCCCGCATTCCTCCTCTGTTAACCCGATTTCACTTTCTAACTGTGCAGACTTTCCTCAAAATCTTTGAATCCCATTTTCACCGTTCGCAAAGCATTTTCTGTTGCCAGCCGACCTCCTTTTTTGGTGTCCACTGGCCTCGTTTTCATACCCCTCAGGTTGCGTTCGTGCAAAGGCTGCTTGAGCCTTTAAACGTGCAGATTTACAACATCCTTCCAGCATTAAGCAGTGGGTCCTCTGTCCACATTGTTTTCGACAACATTTTTCCTCAAAACGCGAAACTTTTACCACCCCGTATTTTAAATGGTCTATTAGAGGATCATTTAAGGTCTCTATCTACAAACATTGCAATAGCAACCGATGCCTCTCAGTGCAACGAAAAGGCAGGGGTGGGAATTTACTGTCCGAGTTTAGACTGGTCCTTTTCGCTGCGCCTTCCGGATTACACCCCTATTTTTCAAGCTGAGTTTCTGGCAGTAGTTCTTGCTCTGCGCAAGCTTGATCCTTCTATTTCCGCAGTGGCAGTCATTACCGATTCTTTATCTTTGTGTTCGTCCCTCGCGTCGCATGTTGACTGTCCCACTTTAAGCACTTTTTTATCGCTTCTTCCTTCGCATTTGAGCCTTGTTCACTTGATATGGGTACCCGGCCACAGCAGCGTGACTGTCAATGAGATCGCGGATAACCTTGCAAAGGCTTCCCTAGGCGGCCCTGTGTTGCCCATCATCCCGGCTACAGCGTATATCACAGCATCTAGGTTCCGGCGTCGAGCGTTATTAAGTGTGCAAGACACAACACTTTTAACATCGGTGGAATATCAGCATATGAAATATTCATGGAGCAGGAAAAGTTGTCCATCTCGGCAGCTAGAAGTATCTCTGACGAGGTTGCGCTGCCGCATCCCCCCTCTAAATTTCTATCTGCACAGATCTGGTTTGGCGCTATCTCCCCTCTGTGCATTTTGCCCTGAGCCTGAATCTATCGATCATTTTTGGCTCCATTGTCGTCGTTTCACCTCTTTGAGAAGAAGACTGCTGGAGTTGCCCTTACAGCAACTTGGCCTCAGTTTGAGCAGCCCACACTTGCTATCATTTGGTGCCACCACACTTGGGTTCAGCCACAGGTCTGTTTGTGACGCTGTTCAAAATTTCTTGCTGGAATCTCATCGACTTCCTTGCTAAAGCTTTTACTATTTTCTTTTTATGCTTCATTTTTCTTTTTTCTTTTCGAATTATTCTCTTTTCTCTCTTTCTCTCTCTCTCTCCAATCCAATCTCCTTTATATATATATATATATATATATATATATATATATATATATATATATATATATATATATATATATATATATATATATTATGATTATTATTATTATTATTATTGTTTTTAGTTTTGTTGATTTTCTTTTTCATCCTCTCCGTGCTCTTTTGTGGTAGACTCCCCCGGTGTTCCTCTCCCGTGGGCTTTCCTTTTGCCTATACTACGTACAGGTGAATACCAACCTTTTCCACCCGATTCTTGGCCGATCCCCCAGAGTGGGTATGTGCCATTCTGTCGTAGGCTACAACAACAACAATTTGAAACCGCGTGCCTTCGAAAGCCCAGACAAAAGAAAGAGAAAGAAGTTCCGCACACCACGCGCAGAAGAAAAAAAATGCAATGGCGAGCGGTCAAGATGCAAATCTCTCCGGAGAAAAGGTGCTGGAAAGAGAGAGGAAGACCACCTTATCGTCAGACCACACCAAGAAGAAAAAGTCACCACGCAAGTCTTGGCTGGCTGTGGGCTCCCGAAGAAAGAAAGAAAGGCACCGTAGCCGAGGTGCTGACGCTGTGGGAGCTCCTAGAGGCGACCAGCCACCCGACGGTGCTTCGCCCACCGCGAACCAAGCAAACAACGTTCCGCATGCGGCTGATGACCAGGATAAGAAGGGAAGCCCCGCAATCCCGAACGCTGCAGATACCGAACCACCCGGAGACGACCACCGCGGTACAGTTCTGGCGCCTACATCGAGCACGAAGACCTCTTCGCCGAGCTCCGGCATCGAAACAATTCAACTGCAGGGTAGCCAGGACCACGGTTCCGGGGAAACTGCCAGAGACAACCAACCAACAGGCAGCGCTGCGCCGAACTCGGAGGAGAAGCACTCGCCAGGGGCTCAGCTGTGTTGCACGCATCCCGTCAGTGTCCCGCAAGGTGAGAGCGCTGTACGAAGTCTTTGTTAGATAGCATTTATCCGCTCGGAATGTCTCATAAACGCATTCAGACAGAAGAATATTTTTTTCGCCTAAGAAGCCAGTAAAGGTTGCCGCTAATTACGATGCCCCACCAAAGGTCATAGTCAGGATTAGGGCCAGCCTTCAGTCTTCAGACGCTACCTTGTTGCTGTGAATCGAATCACCCGCACCCAAAGTACTATGTGGTCGCACGCTTTCAATTTTCAATTTTCCAGGAGGAGAGAAAAGTTTTCAGACCATCGAGCCTCCGGTGCGTGAGGACAGCCATGGGAGCCGCATGAAGAAGTGGCGAAGCCCGACTCCTCCGCATCGGAGCTACAAGCTAACGCCTCCACTTTTGAATAAGACCACGCGGGAGGCACTGAGCGTAAGCAAGGTACTAGAGCTCGAAGTCACGCAGTGCGATAAGTCTGTCTGAAGTTCGTCTCGAGAACATTATTTCTTTTGCTATAGATAGATCTTTTCTAAGATAAATCGTGCGACATTTACCAGAACTGCCATGGAAACTTTGGTGTTTCAGTTCAATACAATTCATTTATTTTCAACTCGAGGTTGAAAGCCCCCGGGCAAAAAAGCTTTTCTACGACAGCTTGAAAAGTGCCTGGGGGCCCTTATATGGCAGCAGTGGTTAAGACTAAATTAGTGTGAGTACACATCTTCAAACAATCATTAAAAAAATAGAGCACAATACTTAACAAGACAATCGTTATTCATGAAAATTTCAGGTGATCGGCGTTCTGCCTCAATTCACCTTGAACATTAGAAGACATTGCGAAATTCACATATGTCATTCGGACTGTGATACAGTGTTAGCATGACTATTGTGCACAGGTTGTTTAATGGGTTACAAAATAATGTCGCAGTTATTTTCTGCTGTAGGTCTCGAAATATACATCCCTCTTTTCATAATCATTGAGAAGAAATGGAAGCAGGCACTGTAGGGACTGACAAAGATAATTGGTGCGCCGGTGTGGTACAAACCATTTGTCACAACTCCGAGTACGACCTTCGCTTTTTTGTTCACTTAAATTTGCGGTACTCTTTAAAAACATTTGAAGGGCATTATTTGCAAAAAAGAAAGTATGCAATAAGCGAAATTCTAAATAATGTTTTGCTTTTATTATTTTATACTTCAGGAACAATTCTTCTGTCGACTATTGCCTCTTGAATTTTGGCTCTTGGATATTGAGGAGAGACATACACACAACGGATGTCTGTAAAAATCAAGTCGTGATTTGGTCACTGTCGTCGCTTGCGTCTGTTGCTACTGGGAATTAGACCGATGATTCGGAACAACCCCCTTGAAGAGTTTTCTCTGACATTAGGGCTCCGTGACTTTTCGATATCTGTATGAAGTTAAGTGGTGACCAATCACAAACTCCTGCCTTCGACTTTCGTCTGGCATTGTTTGCATAAAAGTTCTCCTTTTCGTGGCCAGCCCATATTTGCTGTCATTTTTCTGGTCATGTCTGGGCACTAGTTAGGGGCGCCGAGCTGAGGTGCAGTTGTCTTATAGTTTCGGAATCACTGTCGAGAAACTTCTGGTTTGGTACAATATGATTGTTCTGGTGCAGTGAAAAAAATTACGACTCAATCTACAGCCATTCTTTTTTTACAAACTTTCGACCGTAACACAGGAGCTTTTCATCTGGATAAAACAAGATGCTATCTTTCCACACATTTTAGATACATACGAATGAAATACGAGCTGATTTAGAAATTTTGTCATACGTCTGCGGTATGACGTCTACTTCTCTCTCGATTTCACAATAAGATGAAAATGTGCAGAGCAAAGAATGTGTTCAAAAACGAGCATTCTTAAACTGTTCGCCAAGTTTTGTACGCCGATACATACGCTTCGAGGTGCCAGAAAATGTTTTAAAGACGGCAATTTGCTATGCCCAATGTTCAATTCACTTGTTATGTATGGGAGCAAGATTTCAAGAAAAAAGAGCCAAAAATTGGCAACCCAGAGTTGCACTTTCAGTCGCAACGCTTATAGGAAGGTGCACTGCATTTGAGCCCACTGTTTTTATATTGAAGTAAAGTTGTAGACGTCAGGTGCATTTTATGATATGCTCTGGCGGAGGAATGCAGTGATTTTCGTAATGCTGTGTCGTTATGTTTACACTTGTCATGTCGTACTGTTAATTTTGTCATCTTTATACTTTACTAACGGCTACCGAATGAATCTTCACGCGCCTTCTGGTCATACTAAACATAATAGGCTACTCGTTTTCGTGTGGTTGCTACCTGCTAATAAAATACCATGTTTAAGAAGCTCACTTTATGCAATATTTAAAATTTCAAATTCTTAGGCCCACGTCATTTGGATCTCAAGCCCACCTCATTTCGAACTCTCCCACACTGATATCTCGCAGTACAGAGCAAGTTTGTGACGCTAGGTTCAAACCGTAAACTGCGCAGCATGACAACTTGAGGCCGATAACGACTTACATGGAGTGGTAGTAATGCGGTTAGTTTTGCCGGCAACTGCGTTACTGTACAGAAATGAAATTTTTATTGTAAAAACAATATAGTATTAGGCACGGACAAACGTTGCTGTCCAAAGAAACTTGTAAAGTGGGCTTGGATATATGCAAGCAATGCACATGCCCTGAAATTCTCCGTGTTCTTTTCACCTCTTCCAGCTCGGCTCCCTCTGAGTTATGGAAGGGTATATAGGCCGTGTGGCGCGATGAGAAACTTTCTCGCTCAACAGAGCTCTTCCGAAGCAACTTTAGCCAAACATTTAACATCTACTGAGGTGCAATAGCTGGAGAAAACATTAATCAATTTGTTCAGATTCTAGACATTCTGACAGAGAGTTTTGATATTTTTGACGAACAGAGAAGTGAAATGTATTTCAAACATGAACTTTCAGCTATTGCATTGCGAGCCAAAATTCAAGCGCCAAATTGTACAAGTTCCCAAAAGAGTTTATTTATTTAAAGAGTTTTTCTTCTGACTTCTACTGTGGATTAGCTTTTCCTGCGATAAAAAAAAGCAGAAAAATGAAATTATTACTCCAGGCTCACAAGGTTACTTCTGAATGCAGAGTCCAATATCAGCGACTGAACGTGCGGCTGAAAGATCGGGACCCTTGGGGGTGACAAGTGAGCTGGGTAACCAACTTTCTGACACGAGAAAGTCATCGGTCCGCTGTAAGTTGCACAACTGCTGCGTTGACTGCGTATCGGATAAAAAATAATGGCTGGAGCGCTCCGAGTGACCTCATCATTTTTGTCTACAGCTGTGAGGAAGGTTACTTATTACAGCCTCTGTCTTACTATCCGCAATGAAGAAATATGGTGGAGATTTCCATTCATAATTCCATTCATTCCATTCATTCCATTCGTAAGTCGTAGACAGAGGTTGCTCGCTCGCCTGCTCGAACTCTCCGTCATCAGAAAAGGAAAGAGAAAAAAAAATGGGGTATAGGTGGGAATCGAATCGGGGCCGCCGGCATGCGAGTCGGGACACTGTCACTGCGCCACGACACTTCGACGTATGAAAGTGAATAGAGGCGCGTCTAGTGAATGCACAGTTCTTTAAATACGAAACTTTGAGATATGTACTAAGCACTACGTGAGTATATGTGAGCATGTTGAGTACAGATGTTGCAATCAAGCGAGCACCAAATTTCCTCCGTTTCCGGTAAATTTCCTCCGTGCTTTTTGTTCAGTCGTAGCGGCATCATGCGGCACCCACTAAAAATCCCCCTCGAAATGTACGGCGCTGGCCCAGCAGATGGCGCAGGTGGCGGATCGCGCACAACTTTCGCATTTCCGCACGTAAGGGTAATTAAGTGCACCTCATAAGTTTTTTTAGTTGTATAGGCTGTACATATTGCCATCCGTTTGCGATTTTCAATTAGATATCGTCACAGCTTTTCCGTTTCCTAGCTTCTGGTATACCAGGCTCCCGAAGGGCGTATGTGGGTATGTGTGTGTGGTGAGCAAAGATTCGTAGATGCAACATGCATTTGTACCGGTGGCCTCCTGGGCGATGCTGTCGATTCAGCCTCCTCGCTTGTTATCCTAAAGAGAAGGCCCAATGCGTGTTGTATAAAATCTCATGCTCGGAGTGCTCGGTGTCTTACGTTGGCGAGACCAAGATTTCCCCGAAAGAGTGGAGCAGCACAAAGCTGATGTCAGGAATGAACAGGGATCGAAGCGCAGTGGCAGAGTGCTGCGTACATGTGGCCGCAGGATTGAGTGACGAAACCATTGTGCTCTGGAGCGAGGAGAACACAACTTTAGTCAAGGCATATTCAGCAGACAGGGGTGAATGTTAACCGCTCGCTCAGAACACTTCCCTCTTCTTGAATCCACGGTTTACGTTTAGTAACCTGGTGGTTGACTAATCGCAAGCATACAAAACCAAGCTGCAACTCGCCCGCTGTCACACATGAAGAAGGAATCAAGCAGGTTCCGAAATGTCGCGTTAACTGGGCTACCGTTCTTTTCTAACATATAACAAATTTGCTTGCCCAACAGCTATACCTCTGTGGAATGTTCTCTGTTCATCCTAGTTTCTTAGGACTACCGTTGCGTAAACATCGTGCACTGTTTGTGAAAACAAAATACTATCCACTACATTAGCATGTTTAGATATTCTGAAATGTTTTTTGCACACTCAACAAATAGGTGTTCCAGACCCGATTCCCTATTCGAAGGCAATTTTTTTTCATGCCCTTTCTCGAATCCTATTCGAAAATTTCATTATTCAAGCTCCCCTAATGGCAATTCATAATGCAACAAAATTTTTTTTTTGAGCCTGCAGGTATTCGCAGGTATCAGTGAGCTGAGCAAGCGTCTTCAATTTTAGGGTCATGAAATTTCTTTCAAAAGTTATCATTAAGAGTGTTTCCTCCTCAACAAAACAGCCAAATTCATGGTCATCGCCGTATACAAAGGTATTAGTCGCAGTGGCTAAAGCTTGTTTTGGAGAAATTCTCGCTGCGGCTAACAACAGTTTTAGCTACTTCCTCCTAACAACCTTGTAGCATAGCTGTCACAGAGCGGTTTAAAGGTCTACAGCAAAAAAAGAAAAGATTGCGTAAATCGGGAATCCTCAGCGGCAATGCAACAAGCAGGCCATGGCAGTACCCTCGCGATGTGCTTTCAGAAAGTAATTCCAAGTCAATGCTATTCTGAAGTTAGCACTGAAATCGTGTGTTGTAATTTAAATATTTTACTCCCTACTAAGAACGCAGCAAATGGCTATATCGCTTGCCAACCGGCCTGCCTATTAGATTTATGTGGTTGACTGGAGCACACTTCTCATTACAGTTGGTTCAACAACTACACTGGAGATCTCGCCCAGGGGCTCCGCAAGCGAGAAAAGCGAAGCGTTGCGCAGGGTGCCCATCGTGGCATGCGTGGCGGCGACAGTGGTGGCTATCGTCATTTTTCTGGTGTGGGCCATGTGGCCCTATGGAAACACAGACATCAAGTATTGCGATAGTACCGAGTGCAAGCTGGCCGCCGAAGAGCTGCTATTGCTCATGAACACCAACGTCAATCCATGCGAAAACTTCCATCAGCACGTGTGCCGCAGAGTGGATGACGGGGCATACGGAAACGCTGATATCATAGAAAGGGCTCGAGAGGACATGCTCAACTCCCTGCAGCGGCGTCTCTTTGTACGTCAGAAAACTGGCAGCCGATATCCTGTCCAGGATCAGCTGGCAGCCGCATTCACATCATGATACGCATTCGGCACCTATCCCCAACAGCTCGGTCACGCAGGCATCAGAGACGTCGTCGCGAACCACACCACCATCCTGACGTCAAAGGACACCGCATCCGCCCTGCGCCATGTCGTCCGTTTGTCGCTCCTTAGTGGAATCACCACCCTGTACAGCATCAGCGTCATCATCCACTGCGGCGAACTGTGCCTGTATGTGTCCCGTGGAAAATCCCTGCGAGAGAAAATGGGCGTACCAGTCGACACCGCCTGGCTACCAGAATTCTTGAGTCAGCTCGTCGAATACACTTTTGCCGGGCTCTCGAATGTTTCCATGAAAAACGCTATCACTGCCGTTTCACCTCTGCTGAAATTCGACCGGAATCTTTTGCCTCAAAACAGCGCATCGCAAGAGGCCGAAATGGGCGGCATCACCAAAATAGCATTCATGGATTACATCAGTGGAGACGATTGGCTTACCTTTCTCAACAACCTTCTACCCTCGAATCGGCAGCTGCAAAATACATCCACCGTACTTGCCAGTGAAATAGACGTCGTTAAATTGGTCGTAGACGGATTCCGAAAAAACCACGCCCTGGGTCTCAGGTACATCTTAATCCAGATCGCAATGGAGATAGGTCGTTTCTACCGAATTCCGCTCGGCCACTTGACAAATATGTGCCTCAAATTAGCGGAAGAGATTCTTCCTCCGGTTTGGGCGACCGTGTTCAATAATCTGACGACCCCGTCGACGTCGGATCCATCAAGAGCAGACGCGGTTTTTTTGAAGGTGCGCAAGGTATTCGCAAAGCACATACTCAAGATGGGCATGGGCGAAGACGACGAGAATTTGGTAGTCTCGTATATAAAGGACGTTGTCCTCCGCGCCCACAACACCACAATGAGCACGTCACCCAACGCATCTGTCTGGCACCCCAGCGTGATGTCCAACTCCTCGGCAGCCCTGCCCAAGTTGCACGCAGAACTGAAGACACGCGAAGCGCTACGGCGCCTCGCGGATCCACCGTCGGCAGAGGAGGCCATCTTCGGTCGCCATCAGCTCTCAAATGACGTCACGTACTCGCGAATGCTGAACACCATTTTCCTTCCGGCAGCACTGCGGCGGCCGCCCGTGCTCTACTCGAGCAAGGTTCCCATTGAGTTCGACATGGGCGTGGTTGGCGTCCTCCTCGCGACGCAAGTGTTCCGCGCCGGGGAGCCGCCCGAGACTAGTTTCGAAGAGTGGTTTCGGCACTACGCGGGATTTTTCTCACACTGCATGGTGCACTCCAAGCTCGTGAGTGAGGCAGACGACTTCAACAAGCTCCCAAAAGGCCGAGCTCTGCATATCCTCATGTGGACGTACTCCCTGCTTATCGCACACCGTGCGGTCAGGGAACACTACGAAGAGGAAAGTGAGGCGAGTAATTTTCACGATGTATGGCAGAGCGCTCAGCAAGTTCTGTTCAGAAGATTCTGTCTCCTCACTTGCGGCGGAAGCTGGCGCAATACCAGCGACGAGTCTCTACTCGACTGCATTGTGCCCATCGCCAACTCACCAGAGTTTTTTTACGCATTTGGTTGCGCATCGCATAAAGGCCGTGCAGACACCACTTGTGTGAACCTTGCGTAGTCTGCCGACGTGTTTCTCCACTAGAAAAAATGTGGATGCTTACTCTCGTCGTGACTGTTGGACTCAAGCCTTTCTTTGTTTCTTCTCAAGTATTCCTGTCTATTTTTGGCGCACTCCTTGCGGAGTGTTAACAGACTACGCTATAGTCTGAGTGTGATCTCTTAAGGACGGACTTTCTTTCCTTCTGTTAGTATCCCGCTGTGTTACTATAAACGTTGTTGCTTTTTGTAACGGTACAGTGCTTATAAATTTAGATGAAGTTAGAAAATTATGCGGTAATATCAACGTTACCCGTACTCTCAGTGATCATATTGAACGCCTGCAGCCGTTAAAAGTATGGCTAGCGTGCGTTCAACTCCTTGGCCACTGTTTTCGCGCAAACTATACCAGATGTACGATAATTATATGCCACGAATGAGGAATTACGGTGTTGATTATGTAGCCACTCATGAGCAATACTTGGAATACCGCCAAGGAAATAGTTAGTTTGCTATAGGACATTCCCTGCCGTACCGGGACACAATAGGACTTGATTTTATGGCTTTAGAAGGGAAGCAAACAGTTTCTCTTAAATTAAGAACACGCCCAGCTCAAGAATTTTGAGTTTGTTTTCCTCCAGCGATGGGCATGTATTGTACGTCCTTGAGAACGTCTCTACGGAAGACGGACTTTGAGAAAGCAATCGGCCAACAAGAATTTTTCTAGATATCTCGGGATTTCTTACATTAGTTAGATCTGACTGACCATTATCAACGAAATGATTTGTACTGCATTTGTTCAATAAATCGTTTTAACCAATTCATTAGAGTGAAAAAATACAGAAATGTAGCTGTTCAACCGATAGCACATGTTGAGAAGTACCTGCAGCAAGAGGAAGGGCAAGTTGAAACAGTAAGCAGTGCAGCTCTCATACGAAACCTGATGTTGCTTATTCCATCCTGTCTGCTGCTTGATAAAACCCTGCGCCCGCTTTCACGAATGATTTGCGATTGGGGTAAATTTACTGCATAAAATTATGGGCAATGATTTGTACTGCATTTTTTCAATAAATCATTTTACCCAATTTACCGGAGTGAAAAAATAACAGAAATGCAGCTGTGCAATCGACAGCACTTGTTGAGAATTACCTGTGGCAAGGGGAAGGGTAAGTGAAAACAAATCATTGCAGCTCGCGTACAAAACCGGATGTTGCTTATTCCATTCTGTCTGCTGCTTGATAAAAATCTGTGCCCGCTATCACGATTGATTTTCGATTGGGGTAAATTTACTGCATAATTATATGGGCAACACGTTGGCGGGTAAATTAGGCTACTGTTGTGTTCAAAAGTTCGGCGTGAGCAGTCTTTAGTGGTAAATCTCACGCGCTGGCGGCTGCTTCTCGCTGACGCTTCTCACTGCATCACGGCCTTCTTAGCACGAACGTCGTCATTTTTGGTGGCTGTTCACGGCCCACCTTCTTCACCGAAAAACTTCGTGTGTATGTAAAATTGGTAAAACGGTTTTTCAGGACAGGAAACGGTGCAGTATCTGTCTCACATATCTCAGTGGACACCTGAACGGCGCCGTAAGGGAAGGTAAAAAGGAGGGAGTGAGAGAAGAGAGAAAAAATTGCTGGGGCTTAGCTTTGGTTAAGCCTAGCTAAATACGAAATCAATATGGTGTAACTTGTAGCATCTTTGATATGGATAGCCTCCATTAGGTCATAGTGCTTCAATGCTTTTTCTGGTCACGCAACTCCGGCCAAAGTTTCATATAGGTAGAGCGCGCGCCGCTAGAGGCGCGGCTGTCGGCGAGGGGGCACGAGTCGCTGCGCGAGCCCTGCTCGCAGCGGCTGTTTTCCGGCCAACCGGCTCATATTCGCTTGGTAGTTATGCTTTCTGGGGATCGGTATTTGGGCTTACGATGGCCACTACTTTACCGGTTATCACCTGAAAGCTTGGCTGCAACGTCGAGACACTAAAAACCCTCTACGATCGACGACGGCCACTAGTAAACCTTGTTAGCGGCTGTTTACTGGCAAACAACGCACTTACGCACTTACTTACAAAAAAGCGATTTTCGTACAATGTTCCAGCCTTGGCATTCATTTTTACCGCAACTTGCCCACAACGTTATTCTGGAGATCTAGCGTAGCGATCAGTAACATATCTATGTGTCTGGGTTGCGCCTGTCACGGCCGAGTCCTCGCATTTCATCTAAGTGCACAAGAATGCTTAAGGCTGGCGTTTACCTTGTGATTAATACTGCAATCTCAATAATGCAGAAAACATGACGTTATGGCGGTATTTTAAGAACTAGAGTGCGCGCTAGAAGAGCGATCACATGACGAATGCACCGGTAGTTTGATGGTGCTCTCATTTTTTTTTTTTGCTGACACTTTCGGAGGTGGCAAAGCTAGCTGTTGAAGACTCTTGCTTAATAAGCCATTTATTTACACTTTTTCACGCTGTGACTACGGAGGCGCTGACGAGTGCAAGGAAATATTGCTCATGTGCTCGCTTCGCGCTACCAAGATATAAGAGACAAGCTGTGAGCGGCGACGCAATAAGCCAGAAATGAGCAATGATAGAAATCACGGAGAAACATGTACAAAAAATGAAAAGCGCTAGGTGTTCAACGTGGTTAAACCCAGCAGACGTGCGAACGCATGTGTTTAGGCTGTTTGGCTCATGGTTTTGCTTTGCTGGGTCGTTGCACGTCTGGCGACGATATTAGACTGCAGTTAAGCTCTGATCGAGGTTAAGCTAGTCTGATGTGTTCGTTCCGAAGGTGGACGTTGATGAAGACGACGATGTACAATGCGCGCAGCGCGAGAGTGTGTTACAGTTTAGTTTTTTCCTGTTTGGATCTGCACAAAACCCTGGCCAATCTCCCACCGTGGGTATGTGCCATCGTTTTTGAGGCAACAACAACAACACGAGGACTGATCGGCTGCTGCGATAGCACAGTGCTCTCGTGCAGTGGCCAGCGAAGCTGATCCGTTCGCGCCGCCGGGGGTACGAAATTTCTAGTCGCAGCAATATTTATTTTACTTCTGCACCCTTAAATTCAGGGACGCCACAAGATTCTTGGTTGGGTTTCATCCCATGAAGTAGTGCTTTCGCACCAAAAGCCTTCAGCACATTGAAGAGCACAGCTGTCTAAAATGCAACATCGTCACAGATTCGTGCCCAAGTACGCTGGTAGGCCTTCGAATATCCGTGGGACGACGCCGGGCCTGAGTTTCGGTTTCTCGCGCATTGCAGCGACACTGCTTCTTTGTTGATCATAAACTCGTGAGACCGAATCAGTGGGACAAAATGCCTCTCGCAGACAAGTACATGCTTGGAGTCGAAGCTAAATCCACCGCTCTCCTGTCGGGGTATCGCCCGCTTCCATATTTTACGCTGCTCGGCGTCGCTCGGCAGACAGAACAGCGAGGCCTTTTCCTGCGTACCTCCGAAGCCGGAGCGGCAACCCGTCACGCAGCAAGTATTCGGCATCACAGGCTTGCACGTCACGTGCACTGTACTTATTTTGTAAACGAAGGCAGAGTGAAAAGAGAAAATAGTTGCCTCCGCATTGCCGCAGTCCCATTCTACCCGTAGACTCGCGGACGTAGGGACGCTCGCTCCCTCGCGTCGTTGCCCCCACAGGACTCGTAGCGCCGCCTCGTGGAAGGCGCGGTCAACATATGAAGCTCTCCCATAGCGTTACGGAGAAGTTTCATGACCATAAAAGCATTGAAGGACTATGATTAGGTTAAACGGTAACACAACAGAAGAATCTTGACTCGCGTCCGAAGTCTTCCATAGCTGCACCGAAGAACCGGCGAGCAGGCACTACTTTTCTCTACATCCGATACCGCCTGGATGTCTGTGGATGACGTCATACCACAGGCTGCAACACACATCCATCACCGCAGCAAGGCCTGCAAGCTCTTGAAACTTGTATGACGTCAATCGCTTGCCGCCGTTCGCAGGTGGTCGACCGGACGCAAAGTTCTAGCTGCGGCGCGCTGAAGGGCCGACTTGGTGCCCCATCTTTCGCTCTGGTAAGACGTCAGTAGTCACACAACGGACCACCAACCATGAAGGGTAGGCTATGGTAACGCGAAGAGGCGAGACCTGGCGTAGTACTGCTTTCGCAACCAAATTGGCTGTGTTTTAGCTCTGGTTAACCCTAGTTGATTTGCGAAAGCAACTGAGCGCGTTGTCTCTTCCTCGCTTCGTTCTTTCGTTGTTGCCTCTCCTTCTCGCTCTCCATAACGACTAGAATCCACTGTTATTGCGTTGTTGCGACTGCGAGGAGGATGAAAAGGAAAGTGCACGGGCCTGCCGACTGACTCGAGTCGAGCCACCAGGCATTGGAAGACGAAGTGTCCCTGCTACGGTGGCTGCACATCGCTCCAGTGAAAAATCTCGCCATCCGCGTAAATACGTTCCTTATACCAAGAGAACTGACTTCATACCATCTGAAGAAGCTCCCGAAGCTCATGCGCCGTCTGGCTGTGTGGCATTGACAGAATGTCCCACAGTCATCCCTGCAACTGGTCTGTGCTCCGAGACTAGGCCTAGGGCCTCCGGTGACGCGCTGGCGGGGGTAACTCCGCCGGTGTCGCTCGTCGCGACGGCTTCAGCGGCACCTCTTCTGACAACTGAGCCTGGGTCCCAGCTCCTGGTTCCTGCTCCCGGTCCATCAGCGGCAGCGCACATCCCGCCTTCTCCAAATGTTTCTCAGCCCGTGAGCGATCTGCCCTCTGGGCGGAACACGGCAATGGCTACCCAGCCTCCACTTTTGGACGGGGCCTTAACCGCGCTGCGTGAGGAGGAGAGCTCTCCAATGGACATGACTTCAGCACCTGCACCCGTGACTCCGGCTTCTCGCGGTTCTCAAAAGCGTCCATCAGGGGACACTGCACAGGATTCATCTTCGGCCAACAACAGCTCACAAGGCAAGCGTTCCTGCCTAGCAAATGCCAGCCACGTTGTATCGACGCCTGGATCGGCATCGTATAAAGTGGCCATTAAAGCTCTGGCAAACACAAGCCTCACAGACATCCCGAACAGGATCCTTCAGGCAAACCTGGACGCTTGTCTTGGAACCAAAGGTTTTCGTGGCTTCACGGCTAGAACGAAATCCAATACCATCGCTGTGTGGCTCCCGACTCTGGCTGCTGTCGAGCGTCTGCAAACGCTCAAGTGTATATCGATTACAAGCGAGATTTCGGTGCCTGTCCAGGTGTACCTTGTAGAAGGTTCGGACCTACAACGGTGTGTTGTGTACAACGTCGACGTCGCCCGAAGACCAGGCAACCCTACAGCGTGAGCTATACTGCCCTTCGCACCGTGTTATCCAAGCGCGGTATATGGGCAAAGGGCGCTCCTGTATCGTCACACTGCAAGGCCCACCAACTCCTCCAGAACGCCTTTACTATTATGGCTGTATTCTGCGACCTCGGCCATACAAACCGAGCGCTGTCTACTGCTACAGTTGCTTCAGATCTGGCCACATGCGCCGATCATGCCCTTTTACAACTCAAGATCAGGCTACGCCACAAGGCACACCGTCTTACCGTTGCGGACTTTGCAAGACCGACGACCATGAGATCACCTCTCCAACCTGCCCAACAAAACAAAAGGCAACTGAAAAGGCTCGGCGTAGGATACATAAACTCGTGCCTCCACCTGAAAATGCAGCCCCGATACAGACATCCAACAGGTTTGCGGCCCTCCAGTGGGATGACGACGACTGGCCAGAGCTTTCTGAGTCCAATCCGCCTGCAGCCTCTGTTCAACTGTCTTACAGAGATAAAGTGCGCAAGGATCGCCGTCGCCTTCAGGCTACAAACAATACCAGCATGCTGGAGCCACTGCCTGAGGACATGGCAGCAGTTGACGACCAAATCGCACGCCTTTTAGCCGAGGTTTCTAAGCTACGACAGTGCCGTGAGCTGCTTGCTCGTCGAAGACCAACATCGGAATCCAACCCCGCGCCACTGAGTGCTGCCGCACCGTCGACTACGTCCAACCCTCACGCATTGTTTGCTGACTCTACCAGGTCTTCTGCTGCACTGCGGGATAATTCTACAACATCCCTCCTCCGATTTATGGTAACCCAGTTATCTAACCTGACATCCGTTCTTTTACAACGCTTGGACGCTTAATCGAAAATGGCGAGTACACGTTGTTGCGGCGTGCTCCAGTGGAACTGCAGAGGCCTCTCCACAAAGGTGGGAGAGCTCAAATATCGACTTCGCATGAACAAGCTCCAGGTGTGGGCCCTGCTACTGCAGGAGACCAATGCCTTGCCATCCATTCCGGGATTTAATGGATACATGTCTCCATCAATGACCGACCGTCGTGTGCACACTGCAGCCCCTCCAGGAAAGGCGGCGGTATATGTCGATACGCGCTTTCCTCAAGTTCGCCTCTCCCTAGAAAAATGGTGCACCTCATATCAGGAGGTAGTTGCAGTGGCCGTAAAGTTTCCCAAGACAACTGTTGTGGTCGTGTCATGCTATGTAAGGCCCGCCGGTGGAGCTTCCTCCCGCATTAATCTGGGGTGGTTATTAACTCTGCGACGACAACACCCAGGGTGCCCTATTTTAGTCGGTGGTGACTTTAACGCCCCTCACCCAGACTGGGGATACCCCACTTCTAGCCCCCGTGGTAGGCGTGTGCGGGACGCCTTCGCGGATGCGTTGCTTGTATTACTCAACCATCCCGATTCAGCAACGCGGGCTGTGCACCATGCTCGCAGTCCAACGTATGCTCCGGACCTTACGTGGTGGTCCGGTCCCGGCACTCCCTCGTGGCACCTGGAGCCTGACTGCTGGGGTAGTGACCACCACCCTATCATCATCGGTCTTCATCCGTTACGAGCCCGCCGATTACGCCGTAGGTGTTCTGTGGTCAATTGGGACAACTTTCGCACCACGCTCGAAGATCTCTCTGTGTAGTCATCTACACTACGTATGGACTGCATACAAACTGCGCTCAACAAGGCTACAACGGTCACCTGGACAGACGTCAATCGTCCGGCGCCGGATGTGGGTCTGCTTAACTTGTGGGCTGCTCGCCGACAAGCGGAGATGGCAGCTTCCCGAGACTCGACTTCTGCACAAGCACGCACAAGGCTGAATTACCTTACTGCCAAGACTCGCAGATATGAACGTGATCTATCGCGAAGGCAGTGGCATGCGTGGTGTGACCAGTTTTCAACACAGTCATCGAATGCTTCTTTATGGCGAACATTTCGCGCTATGGAACGTGGTTCTCGTCGTCCTGACGCAGCGGCCACAGCATGCTTCGCTGCTAACTTAGCTCCGGATGATTTCGCAAGAGAAGCAGCGCGGAAGTTTTTTCCGAAGTATGACGTGTTGCCTCCAAGGACCGCAGGAGCCTCCTTGGCTGGCATTCCAGCATATGTCGACAGGCTTCCATCTACAGCCGACGCCGAGGGTATCGCAAGCCCATTTTCCATGCCCGAGTTGCTTGCAGCAATAGATGAGGCCCGTCGGAAGACTGCACCCGGCCCGGACTCCATTCCGTACGAGGTGTACAAGAACATGAGTTCCGCTCTACTGCCTCAACTCCTCGCCACCATCAACAAGGTATGGATAGAAGGCGTCGTACCAGAAACTTGGAAATCGGCTATTGTGATCCCCATCCCAAAGCCAGGGAAGCCGCCGACAGACCTTGGTAATTTCCGGCCTATATCACTTACGCCCACTTTGTGCAAGCTTACTGAAAAGATGCTTGCCACACGCCTGTCGTGGTGGCTTGAGCACCACGGTTTCTATCATCCCGCCCAAATCGGCTTTCGAACGTCCATAGGTACAGAAGATGGATTGGCTGTCTTGGCGTCATCAGTTCTAGCATCAACACGCAGCCACAATGTGCGTACCGTACTGGCCATGGACGTTGAAAAGGCGTACGACAATATCAGTCATGCTGCTATCCTGGAATCACTTGACATGCTGCATTTCCCCGTTAGAGTGCGCAATTTTGTAAAATCCTTTCTGGAAGGCCGACACTTTGCCATACGCCTCAGTGGTGAGGCCGTCGGATCCTTTGTGCCTCTTCGCGGCGTGCCCCAGGGATCGGTACTATCGCCAACATTATTTAATATTACTTTTATCCCCCTTGCTTGGCGCTTACATGAAGTGACTGATATTAAGTTTTTATTGTACGCTGATGACATCACTGTGTGGAGCACCCACCACGACCTGTTGACTCAAGCCTCCGCCCTACAGTCAGCCCTAGATATAACGTCGACTTATGCCTCTTCAATTGGTCTTCAGCTTTCAGTGAGCAAAACTACGTATGTGTCTGTTGCCAACCGCTGGGGACGCCGTAAACTCGCTGCGACACCAATTCGTCTCCATCTATCCGGAACTCCACTTCAAGAAAGTTCGATAGTCAAAATATTGGGCTTGACGATTCACGAGTCAGGAACAGGGACTGCTTGGCTTTCTCGAGCTAAAAAGCAAGCGATTCAGGCGTTAGGTCTGATTAGACGAATTGCTCCTAAAACAGGCGGCGCCCGCTCTCATGTTGCAAGGCAGTTGGTGCGGGCGGTTGTGCAACCGCGCCTCGTGTACCAAGCCCAATTCCAGCATTTGACGAGGGCTCAGTGGGATCGCCTTGAAGCCGTAAATCGAGAGGCAATGAGGGTCATCACTTGCCTTCCCCGCATAACCCCGATCGTGGCGCTCCAAGAACATGCGCAGCTGAATACTCTAGATGAGCTGGTGCAGCAAAGACGTGATGCTCGCCGGCTTAAGTCTAACCTTACACACGCAACGTGTGCACTCAGGGCGTATGCTTCCTCGCACTCCATTCGACAGCCGCCTCCGCCAGTTCTCCCTCCCTGGCATTTTGTGCAGCTAAGCGATAATAAACCAACAGATCTGCGCCGGCCATCATCTACCCTCGCGGCGGCGTCGTTTCGCGAACGAATTACACAAGATCAAATCAAATCAAATCTTTATTTCAGCAGCGCAAAAATGCTGAGGGTCGTGGACAAAAAGCCTCTTTATGGGCTTGACTAGGCCCACGGCCCTTTTCTACATGGCAGCATGGCATACAGCAAGAGAAAATTGTTGCAAGTTAATTGTACACAGCTCTCAGAAAAAAAGAGAAAAAAGAAAAAAAAAGGAAGAAAACGAACACAAATGGAAGTTCACAGAAGGTAAGCGACTTGGTACAGTTGTTAGGAATATAAATAAATATAAATACAGGCATGTATGAAACAAATCTACTATGAAGGTAGTTCTTAATAGCATAGAAATATTGCATGAAATGTCAACAAGAGAATGACTGCAATAAAAACTAAACAATGACTAAAGAAATATAAAATTCGTAACAAAAAGAAAACCGAAAAAAAAAGAAACTTCTACCTACATTTGTTTAAGTATGAGGGAAGGAGATGACGCAACATTTGAAGTCCATAATTTGTTCGTGAGTATGGAATTTCCCAGGTTTCAGCTTGTCGTGTAGTACGAATACTAGTTTTTAGCTTTAGGTTTGCAATCTTAACTAATGCGGTATTATTCTTTTTTATGCCAGCTTCATAGCGCCTGAACAAGTCAGCATCGTACATGTCCGGGATAGGAAGTAAGTTTAATTCAGTAAAAAGTGGTTGTGTGTGACTGTCAAATGGAGTGTTCATGATGGCGCGAATGGCTTTCTTTTGAGGAATGTAGAGTTTATTTTTATTTGAAACAGTAGTAGTGCCCCATACCAGGTGACAGTAGTTTAGACTTGATAGAAATAACGAATTATATATTAGAAGTTTAATGCATTTTGGTAAATATGATCGCAATTTTAAAAGAATACCAGACACGCGAGAGACCTTTGTAGCAACTGATTCCACTTGCAAGTTCCATGACATGTGTTCATCGAAGAATACTCCTAGACACTTGACTGCCGGCACGATGTCAATTACTGAATCATTCAGCTTTAAAGCAGGTAACTTGCCCAATATACGGTTTTTTGATCTGAAGAAAACAGCTTTAGTTTTTTTGTATTTATATTTAGTGAATTTGAACAACTCCAGGATGACAATTCTACGAGTGCTTGGTTGGCGTCTTTAATTATGTCAGCGGGGTTTGATCCGGTAAGAAGCATGGTGGTGTCGTCAGCATACATGACAAACTTTACTACACTGCTAATGTTGATGAGGTCATTAATGTAAATGCAAAATAATAGAGGCCCCAGGATACTTCCTTGTGGTACACCTGCAGTAAATAACTTCAAATCAGAATTTTTATTATTAATGACCACCATCTGTTTACGGTTCTGCAGGTAAGACTTCAACAGTTGTAGAAAAGTGCCACGAAAGCCATAATGACCTAGTTTTTCCAAGAGAGTGATATGATTAATATGGTCAAATGCTTTAGAGTAATCAATAAATACACCTAATGTGCACAATTGTTTCTCAAATGAATCTAGAATAATTTCCTTTTGTGTTAAAAGAGCAGTTTCTGTCGACAAGCCTTTTATAAAACCTTTTATATAAAGCCTTTTATATAAAGAAGACGCCCATCTGCCGCATGGCTCCATCGTTTTATACGTTGACGCAGGCATCCAGGCTTGCGAAACCACTACTGCAATTTACTGCCCTTGCAAGCCTGCCCTCAACAAAACGTCTAGGTTTCGCTTCCCAGAACCTCCTTCCTCCTTCTGTGTGGAGATGCTTGCCGTTCAAGAGGCACTATGCTCAGTGGCCGCCGTTCCCCTACTACCTACGGCTCGCATTGTCATCCGCACCGACGCTCTTCAAGTCATACAAATACTACGACGCGTCAGTCGCACCCCAGGCATTTGCCAGGACATCCATCGTCTCGCGGCACGCATCCCGCAGCCAGTCCGAATACAGTGGGTCCCACGAGACCTTCTGAGTTCGCAAAGCCGTGCAGATTCTGCGACCCACCTTGTGACCCCAACTTCGTCTTCGCCTCGAGTCCTAACACTGGATGACACCACCCTCCTTTTAACAAAAAAGGAACACCTCCGGCGCCGCACACGTGCTCTAATCCCTCCGTGTGCGGTAACCCTCCCCCGTGGTCTTACCCGTGCAGAGGAGGTTGCGCTTCGGAGGATCCGGGTCGGGGTTGCCCTAACTCCAGCCGTTACACGAAAGTGGCCGCAATTTGAAGGTGTATTTCCCCGCCCCGGGTGTCCAGTCTGCAAGAACAGAAATCTTGAGGCCGACATTCACCACCTGCTGTGGGTTTGCCCGGCGCTGAAGCCTACAAGAATTCGGCACCTGGCGGCAGCGGGTCTTTCGCCCGAGAACAGTGCGTCATACACCGCTTGGACACAAGGACCTCATCATCGTTCACTGCTCGATTTCATTAGATCAGCGAACCTTTACTCATTCATTTAGGCATCCTCATTTATCATTACATGCCGTTTTATGCCCTGAGGCAATAAACATCGCATTAAAAAAAAAAAAAAAGTCGAGCCACCACCGCTACCACGTGCAGACAGAAGAGAATAAAAAGATAAGAGGAAAAAGTGAAAGAAGAGACGCGCGCCGCAAGAACCGCGTCCGCCGAAGCGAAGACGCTGCCTGAAAGATACCACAAGATCTCCTCCGGACCCGCTGAGGCGAAGCCCATATAAACCTTATCCCAAACCACTGCCCTCTTATGACAAATAAGATTGTTGCTCCTTCTGCTCTGTCCCCTAGCGGAATTGGTCATTCTGTACATTACATTGATAGATCGCGGGCTGTCCTCATACCCCTCCTGGCGCAGAAGGTCGCTATTTCAAACACAGTGACTAGCGGGGCATGTAAGATCCAGGCTGTTCTTTCCGAGCAAATTTAACTCTCGCGACCAGTCATTAAGCTGCCCCTTGCCACCTGCCATGCCATGATGGGCAGGTTGTGATGGCGTCACAGTGTAACAATACCTAGGTGGCAGGTGTTGTTGCTGTTAGTGGCAATTTATTCTGAACGAAAAATAAAAGACGCGCGTCGCAGCAACAACTGCGTCCGCCGGAGCGGACGCTGCTGAAAAAATGGCCAGGCTTAGCTTGGTTAAGCCAAGAATGCGTTGCATATTGCGTGGTCTTTTAACGCTTGGAGGC
This sequence comes from Amblyomma mixtum, assembly GCF_055824585.1. Lineage (NCBI taxonomy): Eukaryota > Metazoa > Arthropoda > Arachnida > Ixodida > Ixodidae > Amblyomma > Amblyomma mixtum. The sequence continues at coordinate 89,135,496 of NC_143013.1, forward strand.
ACTCGATTTTCTCAGCAGTTTTTCCTCCGTGACGTATGGATGGATGGATAGGAGCGCCCCCTTTGAAACGGGGCGGTGGCAACCACCACCATGCTAAGCCGTTTTTTTTTTCGTTTTTTTTTGTTTTTTGTTTGTTTTTTGCTATTTTTTTTTACTGTGTTTGCAATTCTCACCTAGAATCGCCATCATCTTTACCTACGGTTTTTCATCCTGCTGTCGTGACTTCAAGTCACGTGGTTTGGTGGCTGCCCGGCCGCGCCCAAGTGCTGAACTGAGTGATTACAATATGCTACGCATAAAAAAAGGAAAAAGTGTTGCTGGCCGCGGCATCTGCCATCGAAACGTGAAGCACCTGAGCTGCGGCTTGCGGGAATAAAATAAAAGGACAGCGGGAGGACCGGGAGAGGAGAAGAAAGAGGTGGGGGCGATAGAATAAAGGATAAGGGAATGGCGGCAATATACACCATGTACTAGCGCGGACAAAAGTGGTAAACATGAACTGGTGGGCGACTTGGTCTGACATATCTAGTGAAGCAGCGCAACCGCTCAGGGCCAAAGGGAAGAAAGGGACAAACACAGCGCTGTGTTCGTCCCTTTCTTCCCTTTGGCCTTGTGCCGTTGCGCTGTTTCACTATAAAAGTGGTATATTCCACGCGGCGGGTGCCAGAGCAACGGAAAACTGCGTTGCAACGCCATTTACAGGCGACATCGGGGATCGGCGCAGCCAATGGGCAACCTTTATTATCAGCAGGCATGTCGCTTGGCTCGTTTCGTTTATAGGTATTTATTGGGGTTTAATGTCACGAAGCAACACAGGGTAGGAGGGTCGCCGTAGTGAAGGGCTCCAGAAATTTCGACCATCTGGGGTTCTTTAGTGTGCACTGACATCGCACAGCACACGGGCCTCTAGAATTTTCCCTTCATCGAAATTCGGCCGCCGCGGCCGGGATCGAACCCGCGTCTTACGGGTGGTGGTGGTGAAAACATTTATTACGAATGAACAGGAGGTATGTTTGAATCAGCCCGTAAGGGACCGATCCTTACAAACACTAGGTGGAGGTCCCTAGTATGGGACCCCAGTGGCGGTTGCCGCCGCCCGGGCGCGCCCGACTAAGGCTTGTTGGGCCTGTAAGTCGTGGCAGCCTAGCAGGGTCGCCTCCCAGTCCTCCCGGGTTGGGTTGGGGATGGGGGGAATAGCGGGGTTGGAGGGGCAGGCCCACACCATGTGATAGGTGTCAGAAGACACTGCACTACAGTGTGGGCAGCTGCCGCTAAAGGAGGGGTCAAAATGTTTTAGCGCTGCCGGGCACAGCAATGTATTGGTGAGAAGGCGGAGAAGGAGCCGCTCATCCGCTTTCTTCAGGCCCTTACATGGGCTAGGGTAAAGGCGATGACAATTTTGATATGTTGTAATATCTTTGAATGTATAGACTGGATTAAAATCGGGTTCCTGATCGGATGGGGAGGAGAAAACAGCCCGGTGAGAGAGCGCGCGGGCGGCTGCGTCTGCTGCCTCGTTTCCTGCCAACCCCTGATGAGCAGGGGCCCATATGAGGTAACGGTGTGCGGGGTCCGTATCCCGTATGCTATTTTGGTATATTCGATAGGCTAGGAAGGGAGTTCAGCCTTGTTCGACGTTGCGACAGGCCCCTCGCGAGTCGGTGATTATGTATTTTGAGTTGGAATGTGAGGCCGCGAGAGCAATCGCGGCCGTGTACCATCCCCCGTGGTGAGGGCCGGAGGCGTCCACGTATTATACACCTGTTTTGTTGCCATAATATCGGGCTAGCGCTTCCGCTCGTGCCAGGCGGCGACCATTATGGTCTCTATGTGACATGTTTGCTGGAAGAGGCCGCACGTGGAGGGCACGTCTCCACAGTTCCGGGATGCGAAACCTGTCTTCCATTGGAGGGGTGTGTTGGATATGGAGTCGAGCAAGAAGGCGGCGATCCGACTCCGTTAGCGACAAGCGCGCGTACTGGTTTGTAAGGTGCGCCTCCCGGAGCTCCCGGAAAGTATTCACCACCCCAAGAGCCATAAGCCGGCTGTTTGAAGTAGTGATGGGGAGGTCAAGGGCACGTTTAACAATTTTGCGAAGGATGACCTCAAGGGCGTCCTCCTCTTGTTTCCGTAGGTGGAGATAAGGAGTCGAATAGAGAATTCGACTAGTTACGAAGGCGTTTGCCAGCCGCAAGGCATCCTTACTTCGTAACCCTCCACGTTTGTTGCAAACCCGGCGGACCATGCGGCCCACCTGGTCCCCCACCTTACGGAGTTTGGCCAATGTAGTGTCTGGCCGCCTGTGTTTGTGGATGTAGAGTCCGAGTACCCGTATCTCATCACATTCTCGTATGGGACCACTCTCAAGAGAGAGAGATATTTTAGTGGTGCACTTCTGTGAGGGGCGGAGGTGCACAAATTCCAATTTTTGAGGGGAACATTGAAGACCGCAGCGGCGGGCGTAGCGGTCTACTATCGTCGCCGCTGTTTGCAGGCTGGGTGCAATGTCTCCTGTGCTGCCCTTCGTGGCCCACAGAATGATGTCATCGGCGTACAGGGCGTGCTGCACGCCGGCGACACCACTCAGCTGGGCTGGCAGATGCATCATGGCCAGATTGAAGAGCAGCGGGGAAAGTACCGCGCCTTGAGGGGTTCCCCGCGTGCCGAGTGGGTAAGGACCATGGTCTCTATCTTTAATTCGAATGTAGGATTGACGATCCATTAAAAATTGGCGTATGTATTGGAATGTGTTGAGGCCACAGTCGGTGAGACTTAGGTTAGTGAGTATGATCTCATCTGTTACATTGTCAAATGCCTCTTTAAGATCTAAGGCGACTAGTACCCGGTCATTATGGGGGCATTCGAGGGGGTCAAGGACTTTCCGATTGATTTGCAGGAGGACATCCTGTGCGGATCTGTGTGGGCGGAATCCGAACATGGTGCTCGCAAAGACTTGTTTGTGTTCAAGATATGTAGATAACCGATCCCGCACCATCGTCTCCATTAGTTTGCCCACACATGAAGAGAGAAAGATGGGGCGGAGGTTATCTGTGTCAATTGGTTTGCCAGCTTTAGGAATAAAAGTGACCAAAGCCGTTTTCCATTCGATTGGCAGGGGGGTGTCCCCGCGCCAAATCGCATTGACGTATTCCAGGAGGGACTGGTATGCCAAGTCGGGCAGGTTCGTCAAAAGCTTGACGGTGACCTTATCCCGTCCTGGCGCAGTGCCCCGTTTCATTTTGGCGAGAGCCGCCTGGCAGCGGTGGCAGCGACGGAGGGACGTGGCCTGATTCCTCGTCTGTTTCTACCTTTTTACAGTTTACACCAGCCGCTGATTTTTCTTCGGCCCTGCGTAGCCTCCAGCCTGGATTTCTGCTACCTTTTGCGGTCTTCAGCCTGACGCACCGATAGGCGTATCAAGTTTATCCGTACGACTGCACCGAAATCCACCGCCCCTTGGTGTTATCGACGGAATCACCTGAAAGCGAACTTTTCGACTGGTGTCGTGCCGCGGAACATTTCATTTCTGGCAGCGGTGGCAGCGACGGAGGGACGTGGCCTGATTCCTCGTCTGTTTCTACCTTTTTACAGTTTACACCAGCCGCTGATTTTTCTTCGGCCCTGCGTAGCCTCCAGCCTGGATTTCTGCTACCTTTTGCGGTCTTCAGCCTGACGCACCGATAGGCGTATCAAGTTTATCCGTACGACTGCACCGAAATCCACCGCCCCTTGGTGTTATCGACGGAATCACCTGAAAGCGAACTTTTCGACTGGTGTCGTGCCGCGGAACATTTCATTTCTGGCAGCGGTGGCAGCGACGGAGGGACGTGGCCTGTTTCCTCGTCTGTTTCTACCTTTTTACAGGTTGGTAGTATTGTTTTTGGCACATTGCGAGCAGTTGTCGCTTTTCTTTTTATCCCCTCTGCTGCAAATCCGCTGCCAGTGTGTTTTTACTTTTTGCTGTTGACTTGCCGATTTTTGTTTTTACTTCTGCCACCACTGCCTACTGCTGCCTACTGATCTTTATGTTGTATGGTGCTGCTTTCATTTGCTTTTTTTTAATACCTTTTTGCAATCAGTTTCCGATTTTGGGTATGGGGACCGAGATAGAAAGTTTCAAGCGCGAACTTCGGAAAGAAATTAGGGAGCTGAAAAGTAGCCTGGAATTTATAAACGACGAGTTTGAAACCCTCAAGACCGAGTGTAGTGATGTGAAGAGGGAAAACTTTGAGCTACAAGCGTCTAACAAGTTACTGATGCAAGAAATTGAAGCTCTGAAAAAACAAGTGCAAGAAAATGCTTTGAAGATCACTGCCCAAGACCAGTATTGAAGGAACAGAAATATAGAAATCAAGGGAATACCACTAAACAAAAATGAAAACTTGATTGATATAATTGGCAAAGTTGGCGACACTCTTGGTGAGCCAATAACGCAGGAGGATGTTGAGGCATGCCATCGCGTACGCGCATGGAATCCATCTGAGGGCCAAAACATTGTTGTGGCTTTCAACCGCAGAGCAAAACGGGATGCGGTTGTCGAGAAGGCAAAAAAGACGAGGTTCACGACTGAAGACTTGGGATTTTCCCCCACCCAATCAGTGTTTGTAAATGAGCACCTGTGCCCGCAACTGAAAAAACTGCTCGGAGAAACTATCAGAAAGAAAAAAAGGAAATGGGCTGGAAATTTGCCTGGACGAAGGGCGGAAAGATTTTTGCGCGGAAAACAGAAACTTCCACTGTCGTCCCAATCGCATGCGAAGCTGACTTAGCAAAGATATCTTGAAGTGCCACCCTCAAATGTGCTAGCTTATCTTACCGATTTTCGCGATGACCGCAACACGCGATGTCACACTCCCAAACAAAAATGGCTATCTTAGTTTTTTGCACTGCAATGCGCAGTCTGCAAAAAATAAGAATGACGAACTGACAGCTTTCTTTGACAGCTTTAGTTTCAAATTTGACGTCATCATGGTAACAGAAACCTGGTACACTTCACAAGAAGACGTACTTAGCATGGATGGCTTCAACAGCTTCTACTTAAACAGATGCCGACGCCGAGGTGGCGGCGTACTGCAACTTGTCTCCAACCGCCTTACTTGCAATATGCTCTCCGAATTCTCTGCTATGACAGCTGATTATGAAGTGTTAACACTACAAAGCCAAAACACAGTTTTTTCCGTTATATACCGCCCACCGGACGGTAAACCTGACCTCTTTTTCACGTTTCTAGATAAGTTATTAAGCTTTACATGTTCCAATCAATTGAATCTCATTATTGGTGGCGACTGTAACATAAATTTTCTTGAAGATACTTCCAGCTCCCATGAGTTTCAAACACTTCTAGATTCCTTTCACTGCAGTAACGTCATAACAGAACCCACACGCATCACCTCCTGTTCTGAAAGTCTTCTTGACTTGCTTATCACAAACAAAACAACGGAGTGCGCCAAATCAGGTGTCGTTGCTGCACAGCTAAGTGATCATTTGCCAATTTATCTGATCTGCAAACAAAATGGTGTTTTGAAAAACTGTGCCAATCCCCCAATGTCTTTTCTTACACGAAATATTAATCTGAAAACTCTCAATCTTTTTCGAAGTCGGGTGGAATGCACAAACTGGACCTCTGTATATGAATGCACAGATGGAAATCTAGCATATGACACGTTTATGACTGTCCTTAAGAATGTTTACGATAGTTGTTTTCATGTGAAAAGAGTAAAGAGTTCAAAAAAAATTCGCAAGCCATGGCTCACAGATGAGTGCCTCGAAATGATACGCGAAAAAGATGAAATGTACTTTCATTTCGTGAAAACTCGAAATCCTGCAGACTTTTCTGCTTTTAAAAAATACAGAAATAAAGTGACGAAGTTCTTGCGGAAATCTAAGAAAGATTACTACGAACATGTTTTTAATGAGGCATCTGGCCGCAGTGACCTCATATGGCGTGAAATAAATCATTTATTGAAACCAGGCACAAAACAGAATGATAGTCTGAAAATCACAATCAACGATCAGCAATTAACTGGTACGCAATTAGCATCTCATTTTAACGAATACTTCACAACTCTTGCAAATAGCAACTATAATGAACATGCAAAACTCTTTTTAGGTGCACCTAATGCAAACTCTGCTTTTTTTGAACCTATTACACCACAGGAAATTCACTCAGTTTTTATGTCCTGCAAAAACAGCAAAGCACGAGATATAGACGGGCTGGAAATCAGGCCTATTAAGTTTGTTGTCGACCTCCTGGTAGACGTTATTGCCCATATTTTCAATGTGTGTCTAGCCACTGGTGTCTTTCCATTGAACATGCAGAGGGCTAAAGTGACTGTCCTGTACAAATCTGGAAACAAAAATGAACTTTCGAACTACCGCCCAGTTTCGGTGCTGCCAGTTATCTCAAAGGGATTTGAAAAAGTCATCTGTAAAAGGATTATGTCATTTTGTAATAAGCATAATGTTTTGTCGGAGCGCCAGTTTGCTTTCCGCCAAAATATGTCTACGGAACTGGCTCTTCTAACCCAAAAAGATTTCATTATCAAAGGATTCGAAGAAAGAAAAATAACATTAGGTGTTTACGTTGACTTTTCAAAGGCTTTCGACAGAATTAATCATCAAACTCTTTTCGCTAAATTAGAGCACTACGGTTTTCGTGGCATTGTCCTTGCTCTCCTAAGATCTTATTTAGAAAACAGAAAACAATGCGTTTCTATCGGAGAAGAGCAGTCCACATTACGAAGCATAGCATGCGGAGTACCACAGGGCAGTGTCCTCGGACCGGTACTCTTCAATATATACATTAATTATATAACACGGGTATCCCCAGAAGCCTCTTTGGTAATTTATGCAGATGACACGAGCTTTTTCATTCAATGTGACGATACGACGGAACTCGAGAAGTTTGGAAATATTACCCTGAATAAATTGTCAGAATGGAGCAAAATTAATTCTTTAGCAATAAACAATAAAAAAACAAAGGCTGTCATTTTCTCGCCATCACAAAAATTTGTTGACCGTAATCTTAATCTCTATTTAGGATCTGAGAAGATAGAAATAACAAAGGAAGTGAAAACGCTCGGTGTCACCTTTCACGAGAACTTGATCTGGGATATCCATGTAGGCTGTGTGATTAAATGTCTGGCCAGGGCTTGCGGGATACTTTGCCGATTTAGACAAGTTCTTCCACTCAAAATAAAGCTGCTACTTTATAATGCTATTTTCAATCCTCCCCTAAACTATTGTAATCTTGTATGGGGAACTACATCACTAACGAACATCAACAAACTCCTTCTTTTACAAAAAAGAGCTCTCCGTCACATAGCAGATGTTCCATACGACGCTCACACAAGTGACCTGTTCCCCTTACTTGGTGTTGTTCCTGTGACACATATGTACGAGCTGAATGCCCTATTAAAATACAAATATTCCCTGAAATTTAATCGGATGCCTTTTCTACGATTATGCAATTTAACAAAACCACCCGAGGTGCCGTACAATATAAGAACAAGAGAAGTATGGTTGGTGCCGTTTTCCCGCACGAATCATGGTCACAACAGACTACAATACATTATGCCTACTTTACTTAACAACTATCATAATTCAAACACGGACATCCACACACTATCGAAACAACACCTTAAGTGTTTGTTCACTCACAATTTAGGGAGGTAACGTCAATGTTTTGAAATCTTGTTTTATTATTGCAGCCTTTTGTGCACGTATTTTTAATGGTGGCTGCATTACACTGTCTGTGGTAAAACTGTGGTCTGTGCTTCTATGCCTGCAAATGTAGCAGGAAATGTTTTTAGTCCTGTATAGCCATATATCAATTTCGCCGTTAGATGTTCTTCAGTGTGCAAAATATTGGTGATTAAGTATTAGTATTCGTCTTATTGAATCCATGTCTATCAGTTACATTGAACCAGTATTATTACTTTTTACTAATATGCAGCATTTTTTTTGGAATTACTATGTATATTATGTATTTTGTGTTTACTATATATTTTGTGTTTACAGTTTCTATGTATACTACATGCTCTTATCTTCGTACAATTTTAATCGCAGCTTTGTATTATTTCTGCTGTTATCCGTTGCCAAGAGAAAACAAGGGGTAAGAACCGTTGTCAAGCTGCTCGAGAAGCAGCTTTTTGTTCTTATCCTTGCATTTATTTCTGTATTGAAAGAAATGCTAAATAAATTGATTTGATTTGATTTGATTTGAGATCATGGAGCTGGAAAGGTTGATCCAGCTCCGTGTTCTCTCTGCCTGCATAAGAGTACGCACATCCACGGGGGTCTTGGGCTGTACACAGATACTGGTCCCGAAGTTTCTGTGCCAGTTGAGTCATGTTGCCAGGAAAAGCGTGCATGGCTTGCTGCAAATGTTTTTGTGTTTCGGTTCGTGTTTGGGTTCGGTCGATTAGGGCTCGAAAGAGACGCCACGTGTTTCGGCTGGACATTTGTCGCGCGGCCGTGTTGCATCTATCTACCCAGTTGGAGTCGGCGAGTTGGGCCGCGTACTCTGCCGCTTTCTGGGTAAGCTCTGCAATTCGAGCTTTAAGCTTTCTATTGTGTTTCTGGCGTCGCCAACGGCGGACGAGGCTGCGACGGGCTTCCCAGAGGTGTAGAAGGTGGTTATCCACGTCCGTGACCGCCTCTGAGAGCTGGATGTGTGTTTCATGCGAGGAAAGGTGTGCCAGCAGCTGTTGGGACCATGCTGTGTAGCCTTGCGCGGAAATGGGTGTATTATCAAGTGAGTTAAAATTTTGCCTGAATTTCGTCCAATCTGGGATATGGGCTTGTGTTCTGGGACTCTTGAGGGGGCGTGTGCGTAGTGTAGTGTAATGATGCAGTGGTCGCTACCGAGGGTCTCCTCGGTGTTGAGCCCGTCTGCGTGTCGTATGTTGCGAGTGAAGGTCAAGTCCGGACACGTATCCCGTGTCACGGAATTTCCTAGCCGGGTTGTGTGGACAGGGTCCGTGTGGAGGGTGAGGCCCAACGTGGACGCAAGCTCCGCCAGCTTACGCCCGCGCGACTCCTCCTTGCGATACCCCCACTGCTGACTGGGAGCGTTAAAGTCGCCCACAATCAGCAGGGGATCGCGGCCCGCTACTCTTAGCGCGCGGCTAAAGAGGTCCGCAAAAGTCACTCGCTTTAGTTTGGGAGAGCAGTACACGTTGAGTATATGCAACGGTGGGTCCCTGCGGCGGACTGGTAGGAGGGTCACCATTACATAAGAGTACTCTAGTTGGAGGTCGAGATCCACTAGGTTGGCTGTGTAGTCTTTGTGAACGAGAAGACAAGACGCGGGATACTGTTGGAACGTCGTGTAATTTGAAATTGTGGCGCCCGGGCCTGGCTCTTGGAGGGCAACCATGACCTGTAAGGACTCGAAGTTTCAAGGTAGAGGCGGAAATTGGCCCGCTTAGTGCGGACCTTAAAGCCTCTACAGTTCCACTGTGTTATTGAAGTTGACATGGCCGAATTGGAGATGGCGGAACTCCTTTGATTAAGGTGTCTCGCCATGATTTAAAATTCTTGGGGGGCAGGACGAGGGATTGGCTGCCTCAGAGCCAGCTACTTGCGCCATCAACGGGGTGATGACGGAAGGAGCGGGGCAGCTGTCCTCATTGTCCGAATCAATAATCAGACGGTTGAATTTTGAAAGGTGGGATACGTCCCTAATGGGTCCCGTCTGACGGAGGAGGCGGGGGTTGTCCGAGATATGTTTTGAGACCACCGCGGGGACGGCAGATTTGACCTTTGTCAAGATCTGGTCCATGGCGGTCTCGATCATATATCGCAATTTAGAGGTTAAGCGCTCCTTCATCGCAGAGATGGATGCCACGAGGGCAGGCGAGATCTCCGCGTCGCTCTCCATTGCGTCCGAGTTCCGCGGGCTCGGTGCGGCGGACGCCAATTTTGACTCTAAATTTCGAATTTTGTTGAGCAAAAGCTCATTCTGTGCCCGGAGCTGGTCTATCTGTTTTTTGTATTCCGCATCGAGTGCGGAGACGGTTACGGGGGAGGGTGAGGGATGGGAGGAAGAGGAGGCGATCTCAGCCCAGCTGCTCACCTGTTTGTTGTGTTGAGGCGCTGATGCCCGGGCGTCGGCAGCGCCAATTGTATTGAGGGCCGGGAAGTGGCCAGTGTCTCTGCCGCTGGGCGGTGGAGGCGGCGTCTTCTTCCCAGGCGCTAGCTTTACCGACGGTGAAGAAGGTGACGATGTCTTGTGGTCGGTGCCGTGAGCACCACGCGGCGTTCCGCCACCGGCACCTGGTTTTGAATGATTTGGCTGCTTGCCAGGTCGCTGGTTTTTTGGCACCTCTGGGCGTATAGCCTTGGGGCCATGCACCTTGAGCTGCCGGAATTTTCCCGTGCAGTCGCGGGAGTTGGTAGCGTGGGCTTGCCCACAGACTGCACAGGACAGAGTACATTCATGCGGCGCCTTGACTCCGTCGACGGTCGGCGCCGTTTGGCCACACAGGCCGCACTTTTCATCCGGACAGGGGCAGGTGTCTGCTCGGTGGCCCACAGTGCCGCACCGCACGCAGGCCGGAATGGTTTTCTTGTACGCACGCACAAGGGTCACCTCGGAGTTATAATGCACATATCGCGGCACCACTTTTCCCACGAAGGTGAGCGACGCGACGTCGGATTCGCCAAGCTTGCGGATATCGGCAAGCTCTCCAGCAGCCACTGGATCTTGTTTTGGAGGGACTCACTGGTCTCGTGCTTGGCCACGGGGATGACGCCGCGGCACTCGTCTCCAGTGAGTTTCAACTGGCCGTACATGGAGAGCTGGCCCTTCGGTGATGTTAGTTGAAAGTCCCGCAGAAGCTTATCCGCGACGTGCGGCTCTCTTGTGCCTGCGACGATCAGTTTTTGCTCCCATGTGGGGAGCAGGCTGAGGGATGCTGCGGCCTTGGCGCCCAGGTAGGCCGCGAACGCTGCTCCCAGCTCGCCATGTCGGTATACATCCCTGAGAGCGACGGTCACCCGGGGCTGCAACTCGGCAGCGCGTCAGATGAGCTCGAAGTGGACTTGGCGTCTCTTACGCAGCCTCATCGATCCTTCTCAAACGAAAGGGCAGACGCAAAAACAGCTCCGGTGGGCTCTGCACGGGTACCAAGGTACGACGGCGCAACTTGCGGACACTTTGTGCGACAAGTATCTCTGCCGCACAAATGACCCGGTTGGGCCCGAGTACACGTACTCCGGCAAGCCAAATCAGCATTTAGACGCCCCTTTTGAGTTGCATGACCTGAAGGCGGCCCTGGCTAAAATGAGTCGAGGTGGGGCACCGGGTCGGGATCGCATAACAGTGAAACTGTTAGCGAACCTCTCCGAATCTGCATACCTCCACTTGCTACAATAAATAAATCAGATCTGGGATGGGTGTCCACTCCTACTTGAATGGAAAACATCGCTTGTAACGTTCATCCCCAAAGCAGGTAAAGCCGTGACTACGACCGACTTGAGACCCATCTCATTGACCTCGTCTGCGGGAAAACTCATGGAGACGATGGTTCGGGATCGCCTCTCTCCATACATGGAGGGTAAGGGCCTCTTTGCAGACACTATGTTCGGGTTCCGCCCGCATATGTCTGCACAGGATGTCCTACTCCAACTACACAGGGACATAATACGACCCACAGCCATGAAACAGAACGACAAGGCCATTCTCGCCCTCGATCTTAAGGGGGCGTTTGACAATGTTAAACATGCCACCATCCTCTCTAACTTGAACACCACTAACTGTGGGGCGAAGGCCTTCGCCTATGTCAGAGACTTCCTCTCTGCGCGTCAGGCGCTCCTCCGGATCGAGGACGAGGAATACGGCCCGTACTCTATGGGTACACGAGGTACACCACAGGGGGCGGTGTTATCACCGCTCCTTTTCAACATCGCCATGATGCACCTGCCCGGCCGACTGGCTCAGGTGGAGGGCATAAAACACGCACTCTACGCAGACGATATACAATCTGGACCACCCAGGGGAGCCTTGGGGAGATGGAGGACCGCCTTCAACAGGCCGCCTCCATAGTCGATGCATATGCTGCCGACTGTGGTCTCCAATGTGCTCCCGCCAAATCAGAGCTTCTACACGTCAGGACAAACCACAAGGACAACACGTCTCTACACATATCTCTGTCGGGCGGTCCCATCAGAGAAGTGGCGGAGCTCCGGATCCTGGGTCTGTTCATCAATAACAAACTTAGGCCGGACTCTACTATAGCGAAACTCAAGAGCATAGGTGAACAGGTAGGGCGCATGATCCGCCGTGTTTCCAACAAGCGGGGTGGTCTGCGAGGCAGGGACGCGCTATGGCTCGCCCATGCCTTCGTGACCAGCCGGATCCTCTACGCCGTGCCGTACCTACGCACCACCAAACAACAAGACCAGCGCATTGACACCATAGTCAGGAAGGCAGCAAAGCGAGCATTGGACCTCCCGGTGGCTACCTCCAACGCCAAACTGAATGCGTTGGGAGTGGTAAACTCCTATCAGGAGTTGCGGGAGGCCCACCTCGTGAACCAATATAAGCGGCTATCGCAGACGGTTCCTGGGCGCCGCCTGCTAAATCGCTTACACATCCAACACACATGCATACCAGAGGGGACGGAGAACAACCCGGTGCTGTATCGCCACATGCTCTTGGTCGCTCCGCTCCCTCGTAACATGGACATGGCTTCACAGGAAGGCGGACGACAAGCGCGGGCTCGGACGCTTGAGAGGCAGTATGGATATAAATAGGGCGTCTACTACGTGGACATCACAGGGCCGTCGCCCACGGGATTCTTCACGGCTGCCGTAGTCCACCGGGGAATGAATGTCGATGGGCTATCTTTTCGGGCCCCAAATTCAACACGAGCGGAGGAAGTCGCAATAGCTCTCGCTGCCGCCGATCCAAAATCGCGAACAGTTATCACAGACTCTCGCCGGGCCTGTGAACATTATCTTGCAAGTGAAATATCCCCTCTTGCCTCCCAAATTCTAAGACGCGCTCCCGCCGATCCAACTCGCACAAAAGTGATCTGGGCTCCTGGCCACCAGAGTCTACGAGGCAATGAGGCCGCTCATGCGGCCGCCCGAGCGCTCACACACCGGGCTCCTCGTCCTAGCTCTCCTGGCTCAGAAGCTCCTAAACCGCTTCTGCGGTTCCGCGAAATCCCAATTCATTATTGCGACAGCCACCGTCTCCACCCAGTACCTGCCAAGGGGCTGAGTAAGGCGGAGGAGCAAACTCTGCGGCGCCTGCAGACAGGAACTCTTCTCTGTCCCGCCATAGCAAAACACTTCGATCCGAACACAGATGGGCGCTGCCCGCACTGTGGAGAGATGTGCGATATCTTTCACATGGTGTGGGCATGTACTGAGCATCCTCACCTTCCCCCTTCCCCTACCCCCACACGAGAGGCATGGGAGACTGCCCTCCTCAACTGCTCGACACTGGAGTCTCAAAGGGCTCTGGTAAAGCTGGCGCGAGACGGTGCCTCGTCGTGCGGTGTCCCGGACTAAGGATACCGACCATGTAGCAGGGTTTTTGACCCTGAAACTCTCTTTCCATATTAAAGTTTTTCACCACCACCACCAGTGCCGTGGAGTCGGCCACCTAAGTCGCCGTCAGCCATGGGTTGATGGCCATCTAACACGGAATCGTCCACACATGCTCTCTGACGAAAATAAAGTTTTTACATCCATCCATCCATGCCTGATGTGACACTGGTGACGTCACCACTGGATTACGTCCCATATAATTGATGACAAAGTAATCACAGACTCCCACATTGACGACTCCTTGCCTGTTTGAGAGTAAGGAAGTCTTTAACGTAGTTGTATGCTTTTTTGCCCGGGTTGATAGCCTCTAACCCCGCTAGCACGGCTTCGTGTTCTACATTGTCGAAGGCTTTCGTCAGATCCAAAGCTAAGACGGCTCTGGTGTCTTTAGCCGGGGTATTAGGGACCACAATGTGTTTTTTGAGCTGCAGCATGACGTCCTGCATAGATAGATTCGGTCTGAAGCCTACCATGGCTGCTGGTAGAAGCTCGTTTTCCTGTATGTGCTTTGTGAGCCTGTTTAATACTACATGACCAAGTCGCCGAGATCCAAGAGATCAAGGCCACCAAGCGACAGTAGCCCGCCTGCGCCAGAAGAGAGCCTTCGTATTCAAAGACCCTATAAAGCTTCTCTCTCTCTCTCTCTCTCTCTCTCCTTTTCGGTACGAACCAATAAAATTCTCTTCACAGTTTGTCTGTAATCCTATATATCGCGCTTTTGTCTCGTTTTGGGGCGTTAAACTCTATAAAACAAGATTATCCTTCTACACATTTACATCTTTGAGCCGTCGGTGTGCTTCAGTAATTGCCCTCCGCTGCTAGATGCCTGCGCGCTGTGCGATGATCAAACTGTGCACCAATGAATATACGGAAGGTGATCCCGGAGCACGAAGGCTGTATTGGGACCACCTATCGGTGGTTGTTAATGGCAGTGGTTTAGCTCTGGTTAAACCTGGTTGTGTTGCGAAAGCAACGGCTACCTGGCTACGCTTAGGATTCGCTTGTGGTTAGGCGTTTAGCCGTTTTGGATAAGCTCTATTGTTTCTACACGAAAAAGACACATAGTTATGCATTGGTTGCAACTTTATTTACACCAATGAATACGCTTCAATGGTCAGCAAAGTAGTGTGTCTTGGTTTCTGTGCTCTCCATAACGACAAGTCTCCACTGAGGCAAACCATACATATGTCCTCGAAAAGACACCTCCTCCCCCTCCACTACGCACAACTGGGGAAGCGAGCGCCGGCGGCGGTGGCGCCATCTGGCGAAGCGCAGCGGCGGCAGCTGCTGCGGTTGCTAGGCGACGGCTCAAGGTCATTCGTAAAGTCGCCGCCACGGCGAAAGTGCGACCACGTTGAAGAGGTGAAACGGTGGGCGTAGTGTTGCTTTCGCAACAATAATTCAAATGTAATCGAGATATCCTCAACAGCAGTTCAAAGTGCACGGACAGAAAGATCGCTATGAGCAAAATTTAGACAAGCAAGACCCGAATAACACGCGTTATAAAGTGTCAGCAAAACAAATAGAGATCACTGCGGCACTCGCATTAGAGAAATGTTTAAGCATTGCCGATACCTTATTGATACCACTATTGTCTTACTTCACCAACGTAGCGCTGACAATAAAGTTTTTTCTCTCTCTCTCGCTTTAAACTTCGTGCCATGCGTCGTTCCCAAATTTGGCGCCACGAGTTGGCTCCGCCCACACTTCCGGTCATGTGTTGAAACACTTTCGGCGTTTTTAAATTTAGTGCCACTTTTGCTTCGGCCCCACCCACCTTTTGGATATTTTGGCTCTAGTTGATTAAATAATTAACCAAACTCAGCCCGCCGATTTCCCGTACAACTTTTTTGATGGTCTATCCGATGGTACCATTCCTTTTCGCACTAACCCTTTCGTTCGGGCGTAATCGTGCGGACAAGCTCGTGATGACATGAAACCACAAACGCAGCCATACAATGCTTACGCATTAAAAAATTCTAGTAAAGCCATAAAATGTCAGTGTAGTTCACGCTTAAAAATACCCAAAGATGTCGAACGTTTAATGTGAGTAGGAAACTGTCCCCAAATTAAGAATGCAGAAAAAAAACCAGGTGGTCGAAATTGTCAGGAGCCCTACTCTAAGGCAACTCTATAGCCAGGGTCGCTTTTAGACGTTAAACTGTATAAAACCAAAACGAAACCAAACAATTCATCATGCCTTCTATTTTAGTGCATGTCTGTCACTGTTGTTTATAGTTTCATATTTAAATCTCCTGTTTAGTGTGCATAGAGTCTTTACATGACGAATATTTGTTTTTTAATGGCAAGCTCTAGCTTTGCTTTTTCATTGAGAGGCATGCCTTCCGTTACAGGGTGGCTTTGGTAGGTTCGCGATCAAGTAAACACCTCACGAACATGCGTCGGGCTACTTTTGTCTTTGTCGGGAGGGGCACGCACCCACCTGTGATGATGAGAGATAGAAACAACATTTATTGTCAAGAACTTGTTGACCGTAGGGGGCAGAACATCAGTGTGACCCGATACAAAGGTGACCTCCAAGGCCCAAATAGCGAGAGCTTTCTGTGTTGTCAGTACCTTCTTCATAAGCAGTTGGCTTATGTAACAAACCCGAACCTCGCACGGCCTCTGCAAGTATGTGCTCGCACAGTTTGCAGACAAAATTGACAACGATTATGCCATGCTACGGTAAATTCGGGAGCTAGGAGTATAGTCTGTCCGCGTTCGCAACCCTTGACGATTCGTTTTAGGTTTATGGGGGTTTAATGTCCCAAAGCGACTCAGGCTATGAGGGGCGGCGTAGTGGAGGGCTCCGGAAATTTCTACGTCCTGGGGTTCTTTAACGTGCACTGACATTGCACACTACATGGGCCTCTAAAATTTCACATCTATCGAAATTCGCAAAGGTTTTGACGCGATAGGCAACCTCAGCGTGTCGAAGAAAGCAAGTGACTCAGTGGTTACGGCGCTCGTCGACTGAGCAGGAGTATCCGGATTCGAACTCGACCGCGGCGGCCGCGTTTCGATGGAGGCGGAACGTAAAAGACGCACGTGTGTTGTGCGATGTCAGTGCACGTTAAACATCCCCAGGTGGTGCAAATTGTACCGTAAACCTCTACTACGGCACCTCTTCCATTCTCTTTTCACTCTCTCCTTTATCCCTTTCATTACGGTGCGGTTCGGGCGTCCATCGAGACGAGCGAGACAGTTACTGCGTCAATTCCCTCCCTCGAAACCAATTTTCAATTTATTCCCACCTGCCTATATCCTGTATTTGTACTATCAGGGACAAAAATTTGGAGGACGCTTAAGCCTCGTCTTTAAGCGTTGGACGCGACAGCGTGTTGCAGCGTTGCCAAGGGGTCCACGGAACGCCATCGCCCGTTCGGCGCGACGCCTTGCACGAAGGAAAGCAAAACGACGCCTGACACTGATATCTTGGTGGACACCCGAACCGTGCCGTAAGGGAAGGAAAATGAAATGAAAATTGGTTTTAAGGAAAGGAAACGAAGCCTGTCACTCTCATATCTCGGTGGACACCCAAACTACGCCGTTGGTGCCTTAAGGAAAATAAAATGAAAATTGGTCCGAAGGAAAGGAAATACACCTTTCCCCGTATATCTCTGTGTACCCCTGAAAGGAACGGGCACCACAGTACGTCTCTAAAGAACCCTTCTAAGACAACACCCGTATTCACTAGACGCGCCTTTGTTCATCCCAAACCATGGAGCTGGCGTGGCGGAGTGGTTAGCATGCTCGTCTCGCACTCCAGAGGCCCTGGTTCGATTCCCAAACTCGACCAATTCCCTAATCTGCTTCATTTATTAATTAATGCATCCGGTATATTTTACTCACGGCCAACGCCGACGACGACACCGGCTTTTCTGCGACACGGGGCCCTTATCGGTGGTGGTTGTTAAAAACATTTATAGTGCAATAAATATTTACAGAGAGGTGATTGGAGTAGGCCCTATTGTCCCTTTCTCCTAACAATACTAGATGGAGCCCCTATTCCGGGGCCCCATTGGCAAGCAACGCCGCCCGAGTCCGGTGAAGTAAGGTCTTCTGGGTCTTTAGGTCCTGACAGCCGAGCAGGGCCGCCTCCCAGTCCTCTCTGGTGGGGTTGGGGTTGGGGGGGATATATGGGTTTGATTGACACGCCCAAACCATGTGGAAGGTATCAGCCACCTCCCCACAGAACTGGCACGTGCCATCAAAGGATGCGTTGAAATGTATAAGTACCGCCGGGCACAGTACAGTGTTAGTAAGAATTTTGATGAGGAGGCGCTCGTCAGCGCGATCCAATCCTTTACAAGGGGCCGGGTAGCGCCGGTGCTCCTCCTTGTAGTAATCGGTGATGTGTTTGATTGTAAGGGCCAGATTGTCTGATTGGGAGTAGGCGTCCAAGGACAGGGAGATAGCCCGGGGAGAGAGTGCCCGGGCGGCCTGATCGGCCTGTTCGTTTCCCTGGAGGTCCTGGTGACCGGGGGCCCAAATCAGGTTGCGTGGAGCTGGATCTTCGCATCGGCAGCTATATTCCAATATGCGTCAGGCAAGCGGGGGAGCCTAGCCCAACTCATAGTTCCGACAGGCCCCTCGCGAGTCGGTGATGATGTGTTTCGACTTGGGAGTAGTGAGAGCCAGAGCAATGGCAATCTCCTCCGCGTGTGTTGCGCTGTAGGCTTTGAAAGTGAGCCCGTTAACTGTGTTTGTGTTGTGTACGACTGCGGCCGTACACCACACCCCGTGGTGTGGGCCGGCAACGTCCACGTAATACACATGTTGTTGGTTACCATAGTATCGCGCCAACGCTTGCGCGCGCGCCTGGCGACGACCGCTATGGTCTTCTCTGGACATGTTGCGAGGAAGGGGTCGGACCCGGAGGGCGCGTCTCCAGGGTTCTGGCACTCTCTCCCTTTTCTCAATATAGTAGTCATGTTTGATGTGTAGCCGGTCCAAGAGGCGGCGACCGGACGTGGTCTGTGCAAGACGCGTGTATTGGTTGACTAAGTGGGCTTCTCGAAGCTCCCGGAATGTGTTTACCACGCCCAAGGCCAGAAGTCGCTGGTTGGACGTGGTGACCGGGCGGTCGAGAGCCCGCTTGATGACTTTCCGGTGGATGACCTCCAGTTGGTCTTCATCATGTTTGCGCAGGTGCAAGTAGGGGGTTGAGTAGAGGATTCAACTCGTTACGAAAGCATGGGCAAGCCGTAGTGCATCCTTGCTTCGTAATCCGCCCCGCTTGTTGGAGACCCGGCGGACCATGCGGCCCACCTGGTCTCCCACTGTGCGAAGTTTGGCTAGAGTAGTGTCGACCCTGCGTTGATGGTGTATGAAGAGAACAAGGAAGCGGGTCTCCTTGGACTCCCGGATCGGTCCCGAGGGGAGACATGCAAAGCGGAGTTGTGTCCCGAGGGGAGGGACGTATGTGCAGAAATTCTGATTTAGATGGGGCGCACTGGAGTCCGCAGTAGGCCGCGTAGTCGTCGACTAGGGTCGCCGCGGCTTGCAGGCAGGATTCCATGTAGCCCAGGTTACCTTTGCCTGGCCCAGATTGTAATCTCATCCGCATTAAGAGCGTGATGTTTCGCGGGCAAAGAAGACAATTTGGAGGGAAGATGAAGCATTGCCAAATTGAAGAGGAGGGGAGACCGGACCGCGCCTTGAGGTGTTCCCCTGGAGCCGATGGTGTATGGCCCGTGTTCCGTATCTTGTATGCGAATGTAGGTTGACGGTCTGTAAGAAATTGTTTTATGTAGTTGAATGTTTTGTGGCCACAGTTGGTGTTACTGAGGCGGTCCAGGATTACTTTGTGTTTGACGTTGTCGAATGCGCCTTTAAGATCCAAGGCCAGGACCACCTTGTCGTTGTGGGGACATTCGACAGGATCTAAGATGTGTTATAGAAGTGTTATAGCCCATGAGCTTAACCGCATCCCCGGTTTATTGCAACGCAAGGACTGCGGCGGGGTGTTCGAGGTTGTCAATGTACGCCCTTAAGTGGGCGCGTTTGGTCCTATCTTTGAAACCCCGACAATTCCATTGCAAAAAGCTTCCTGTCTTTGCGGGGGGCGGCGCCCTTTAGGGTGTTGGTTTGGAGGGGACGCAGTCGTGTTGATTTGAAGGGAGACTGCCTTGGAGAGCCGGCACAGGATCCGTCACCTGCGGCTGGATCGGTTCCGGCTTTTCCGAGAGTTCGGTCAGATCGATGGGGCGGTTGAATATTGATGGGCGGTTTGCGTCTTGAGGGGCCCCATTCGGCGTAGAAGCCTGGGGTATGACTCCAGCCACGTCTTAATATTGGCCGTCACGGTGGCCGTAACCGTGGCCGTGACTGACTTGAACAGGTTTTCTTGAATTTGGCCGAAATTTGACATCTGAATCGTTAATGCGGCAAGGCCGTTTTTGAGGGCGGTGAAACGCGCGTCAGAGCTAGAG
Source organism: Amblyomma mixtum (assembly GCF_055824585.1). Lineage (NCBI taxonomy): Eukaryota > Metazoa > Arthropoda > Arachnida > Ixodida > Ixodidae > Amblyomma > Amblyomma mixtum. The sequence goes on from NC_143013.1 coordinate 89,155,496, forward strand.
GGTGTAGGGTCCACCGGCACTTGTTGCATCGGTTCCGGATTAGGCCGGGAGGACCGAACCGTTTCTAGCGCATGAATTTTAGCCTGGAGTTGAGCATTTTGAGCCTGGAGAGTCTCGAGCTCACGGCGGAGGTCCGCAACCTCAGAGTTGGGGGGGGGGGGGGAGGAAGGGTTGGTGGGGAAGAAGGTAGGGGAGTGCGGGGGGGGGGGCGGAGGAGGCCTGTCTCGGCTGCCTACCTTTGGCTGTGATGTCTTCTTTGGTGTGCCAAGCGGACGGCCCTCGAGTGGCGGAAAATCCCCGTTCTGGAATACGGGGGCGCCTGGATCACGTGACCACTTTTGGCTAGTTGATGGAGGAGGCTTGGAGGCACGCCTGGGCAAAGCGCCCGCCGGTGGCGCTGGTCCGGATGTGCCTTGTTGCCAGGCGGGGGAACTTTTGGAGTGGTGTCAGTTCCCGGGGGCACTGCACACTGAGGTTGCTTTCGTTGACCGGTTGGGCTGCCCAGTCGAGGAAGACACAACGCGCTCAGTTGCTTTCGCAATTCAACTAGGGTTAACCAGAGCTTAACTACAGCCGATTTTATTGCGAATGCAATACTACGCCAGGTGTCGCCCATTCGGGGTACCGTAGCCTAGCGTTCATGGTTGGTGGTTCGTCATGTGACTACTGACGTCATACCAGAGCGAGAGATGGGGCACCGTCGGCCCTTCAGCGCGCCGCAGCTAGACTTCGCGGCCGAACGACAGTTGGCGGTCGGTCATGTGACTACTGACGTCATACCAGAGCGAGAGATGGGGCACCAAGTCTGCTCTTCACCGCACCGGAGCTAGAACTACGCGGCCGGTCGACCACCTGCGAACGGCGGCAAGCGATTGACGTCATACAAGTTGCAAGAGCTTGCAGGCCTTGCTGCGGTGATGGATGTGTTGCAGCGTGTGGTATGACGTCATCCACACACATCCAGGCGCTATCGGGTGTATAGAAAAGTAGTGCCTGCTCGCCGGTTCTTCGGTATACATATGGAAGACTTCGGACGCGAGTCAAGATTCTTGTGTTGTGTCACCGTTTAACCTGATGGAGGCTATGGATATCGAAGATGCTACAAGTTACACCATATTGCTTTCGTATTAGCTAATCCTAACCAAAGCTAAGCCCCAGCAATTTTTCCTCTCTTCTCTCAGTCCCTCCTTTTCACCTTCCCTTACGGCGCGGTTCAGGTGTCCGCCGAGATATGTTAGACAGATGCTGCGCCGTTTCCTGCCCTTAAAAACCGTTTTACCAATTTTATATACACTCGCGGTTTTTCTACACGCGGGCCCTGAACAGCCACCAAAGACGACGTTCGCGCTAGTAAGGCCGTGCTGCAGTGAGAAGCATCAGCGATAAGCAACCGCCAGCACGTGAGATGTGCCACTAAAGAATGCTCACGCCGAACCTTTGAACACAACAGTAGCCTAATTTACCCGCCAAGCTGTTGCCCATATCTTTATGCAGTAAATTTACCCCAATCGAAAACCATTCGTGATAGCGGGCAGAGATTTTCATCAAGGAGCAGACAGAATGGAATAAGCAAGATCCCGTTTTGCACGCGAGCTGCATTGCTTTCCGTTTACACTTCCCCTTCCCCTTGCCACAGGTAATTCTCAACAGGTGCTATCGATTGCATAGCTACATTTCTGTTATTTTTTTCACTCCGGTGAATTGGGTGAAGTGATTTATTGAACAAATGCAGTACAAATCATTGCCCATAATTTTATGCAGTAAATTTACCCAAATCTCAAATCATTCGTGAAAGCGGGCGCAGGGTTTTATCAAGCAGCAGACAGGGAGGAATAAGCAACATCAGGTTTTGTATGATAGCTGCACTGCTTACTGTTTCAACTTGCCCTTCCCCTTGCTGCAGGTACTTCTCAACATGTGCTATCGGTTGAACAGCTACATTTCTGTATTTTTTTACTCTGATGAATAAGGTGAAGTGATTTATTGAACAAATGCAGTACAAATCATTGCCCATAATTTTATGCAGTAAATTTACCCAAATCGCAAATCATTCGTGAAAGCGGGCGCAGGGTTTTATCAAGCAGCAGACAGGGTGGAATAAGCAACATCAGGTTTTGTATGATAGCTGCACTGCTTACTGTTTCAACTTGCCCTTCCCCTTGCTGCAGGTACTTCTCAACATGTGCTATCGGTTGAACAGCTACATTTCTGTATTTTTTTACTCTGATGAATAAGGTGAAGTGATTTATTGAACAAATGCAGTACAAATCATTGCCCATAATTTTATGCAGTAAATTTACCCAAATCTCAAATCATTCGTGAAAGCGGGCGCAGGGTTTTATCAAGCAGCAGACAGGGAGGAATAAGCAACATCAGGTTTTGTATGATAGCTGCACTGCTTACTGTTTCAACTTGCCCTTCCCCTTGCTGCAGGTACTTCTCAACATGTGCTATCGGTTGAACAGCTACATTTCTGTATTTTTTTTACTCTGATGAATTGGGTGAAGTGATTTATTGATCAAATGCAGTACAAATCATTGCCCATAATTTTATGCAGTAAATTTACCCAAATCGCAAATCATTCGTGAAAGCGGGCGCAGGATTTCATCAAGCAGCAGACAGGGTGGAATAAGCAACATCAGGTTTTGTATGATAGCTGCACTGCTTACTCTTTCAACTTGCCCTTCCCCTTGCTGCAGGTACTTCTCAACATGTGCTATCGGTTGAACAGCTACATTTCTGTATTTTTTTTACTCTGATGAATTGGGTGAAGTGATTTATTGAACAAATGCAGTACAAATCATTGCCCATAATTTTATGCAGTAAATTTACCCAAATCGCAAATCATTCGTGAAAGCGGGCGCAGGGTTTTATCAAGCAGCAGACAGGGTGGAATAAGCAACATCAGGTTTTGTATGATAGCTGCACTGCTTACTGTTTCAACTTGCCCTTCCCCTTGCTGCAGGTACTTCTCAACATGTGCTATCGGTTGAACAGCTACATTTCTGTATTTTTTTTACTCTGATGAATTGGGTGAAGTGATTTATTGAACAAATGCAGTACAAATCATTGCCCGTAATTTTATGCAGTAAATTTACCCAAATCGCAAATCATTCATGAAAGCGGGCGCAGGGTTTTATCAAGCAGCAGACAGGGTGGAATAAGCAACATCAGGTTTTGTATGATAGCTGCACTGCTTACTGTTTCAACTTGCCCTTCCCCTTGCTGCAGGTACTTCTCAACATGTGCTATCGGTTGAACAGCTACATTTCTGTATTTTTTTTACTCTGATGAATTGGGTGAAGTGATTTATTGATCAAATGCAGTACAAATCATTGCCCATAATTTTATGCAGTAAATTTACCCAAATCGCAAATCATTCGTGAAAGCGGGCGCAGGATTTCATCAAGCAGCAGACAGGGTGGAATAAGCAACATCAGGTTTTGTATGATAGCTGCACTGCTTACTCTTTCAACTTGCCCTTCCCCTTGCTGCAGGTACTTCTCAACATGTGCTATCGGTTGAACAGCTACATTTCTGTATTTTTTTTACTCTGATGAATTGGGTGAAGTGATTTATTGAACAAATGCAGTACAAATCATTGCCCATAATTTTATGCAGTAAATTTACCCAAATCGCAAATCATTCGTGAAAGCGGGCGCAGGGTTTTATCAAGCAGCAGACAGGGTGGAATAAGCAACATCAGGTTTTGTATGATAGCTGCACTGCTTACTGTTTCAACTTGCCCTTCCCCTTGCTGCAGGTACTTCTCAACATGTGCTATCGGTTGAACAGCTACATTTCTGTATTTTTTTACTCTGATGAATTGGTGAAGTGATTTATTGAACAAATGCAGTACAAATCATTGCCCATAATTTTATGCACTAAATTTACCCAAATCGCAAATCATTCGTGAAAGCGGGCGCAGGGTTTTGGCACTGCACACTGAGGTTGCTTTCGTTGACCGGTTGGGCTGCCCAGTCGAGGAAGACACAACGCGCTCAGTTGCTTTCGCAATTCAACTAGGGTTAACCAGAGCTTAACTACAGCCGATTTTATTGCGAATGCAATACTACGCCAGGTGTCGCCCATTCGGGGTACCGTAGCCTAGCGTTCATGGTTGGTGGTTCGTCATGTGACTACTGACGTCATACCAGAGCGAGAGATGGGGCACCGTCGGCCCTTCAGCGCGCCGCAGCTAGACTTCGCGGCCGAACGACAGTTGGCGGTCGGTCATGTGACTACTGACGTCATACCAGAGCGAGAGATGGGGCACCAAGTCTGCTCTTCACCGCACCGGAGCTAGAACTACGCGGCCGGTCGACCACCTGCGAACGGCGGCAAGCGATTGACGTCATACAAGTTGCAAGAGCTTGCAGGCCTTGCTGCGGTGATGGATGTGTTGCAGCGTGTGGTATGACGTCATCCACACACACCCAGGCGCTATCGGGTGTATAGAAAAGTAGTGCCTGCTCGCCGGTTCTTCGGTATACATATGGAAGACTTCGGACGCGAGTCAAGATTCTTGTGTTGTGTCACCGTTTAACCTGATGGAGGCTATGGATATCGAAGATGCTACAAGTTACACCATATTGCTTTCGTATTAGCTAATCCTAACCAAAGCTAAGCCCCAGCAATTTTTCCTCTCTTCTCTCAGTCCCTCCTTTTCACCTTCCCTTACGGCGCGGTTCAGGTGTCCGCCGAGATATGTTAGACAGATGCTGCGCCGTTTCCTGCCCTTAAAAACTGTTTTACCAATTTTATATACACTCGCGGTTTTTCTACACGCGGGCCCTGAACAGCCACCAAAGACGACGTTCGCGCTAGTAAGGCCGTGCTGCAGTGAGAAGCATCAGCGATAAGCAACCGCCAGCACGTGAGATGTGCCACTAAAGAATGCTCACGCCGAACCTTTGAACACAACAGTAGCCTAATTTACCCGCCAAGCTGTTGCCCATATCTTTATGCAGTAAATTTACCCCAATCGAAAACCATTCGTGATAGCGGGCAGAGATTTTCATCAAGGAGCAGACAGAATGGAATAAGCAAGATCCCGTTTTGCACGCGAGCTGCATTGCTTTCCGTTTACACTTCCCCTTCCCCTTGCCACAGGTAATTCTCAACAGGTGCTATCGATTGCATAGCTACATTTCTGTTATTTTTTTCACTCCGGTGAATTGGGTGAAGTGATTTATTGAACAAATGCAGTACAAATCATTGCCCATAATTTTATGCAGTAAATTTACCCAAATCTCAAATCATTCGTGAAAGCGGGCGCAGGGTTTTATCAAGCAGCAGACAGGGAGGAATAAGCAACATCAGGTTTTGTATGATAGCTGCACTGCTTACTGTTTCAACTTGCCCTTCCCCTTGCTGCAGGTACTTCTCAACATGTGCTATCGGTTGAACAGCTACATTTCTGTATTTTTTTACTCTGATGAATAAGGTGAAGTGATTTATTGAACAAATGCAGTACAAATCATTGCCCATAATTTTATGCAGTAAATTTACCCAAATCGCAAATCATTCGTGAAAGCGGGCGCAGGGTTTTATCAAGCAGCAGACAGGGTGGAATAAGCAACATCAGGTTTTGTATGATAGCAGCACTGCTTACTGTTTCAACTTGCCCTTCCCCTTGCTGCAGGTACTTCTCAACATGTGCTATCGGTTGAACAGCTACATTTCTGTATTTTTTTTACTCTGATGAATTGGGTGAAGTGATTTATTGAACAAATGCAGTACAAATCATTGCCCATAATTTTATGCAGTAAATTTACCCAAATCGCAAATCATTCGTGAAAGCGGGCGCAGGGTTTCATCAAGCAGCAGACAGGGTGGAATAAGCAACATCAGGTTTTGTATGATAGCTGCACTGCTTACTCTTTCAACTTGCCCTTCCCCTTGCTGCAGGTACTTCTCAACATGTGCTATCGGTTGAACAGCTACATTTCTGTATTTTTTTACTCTGATGAATTGGGTGAAGTGATTTATTGAACAAATGCAGTACAAATCATTGCCCATAATTTTATGCAGTAAATTTACCCAAATCGCAAATCATTCGTGAAAGCGAGCGCAGTGTTTTATCAAGCAGCAGACAGGGTGGAATAAGCAACATCAGGTTTTGTATGATAGCTGCACTGCTTACTGTTTCAACTTGCCCTTCCCCTTGCTGCAGGTACTTCTCAACATGTGCTATCGGTTGAACAGCTACATTTCTGTATTTTTTTTACTCTGATGAATTGGGTGAAGTGATTTATTGAACAAATGCAGTACAAATCATTGCCCGTAATTTTATGCAGTAAATTTACCCAAATCGCAAATCATTCATGAAAGCGGGCGCAGGGTTTTATCAAGCAGCAGACAGGGTGGAATAAGCAACATCAGGTTTTGTATGATAGCTGCACTGCTTACTGTTTCAACTTGCCCTTCCCCTTGCTGCAGGTACTTCTCAACATGTGCTATCGGTTGAACAGCTACATTTCTGTATTTTTTTACTCTGATGAATTGGTGAAGTGATTTATTGAACAAATGCAGTACAAATCATTGCCCATAATTTTATGCACTAAATTTACCCAAATCGCAAATCATTCGTGAAAGCGGGCGCAGGGTTTTATCAAGCAGCAGACAGGGTGGAATAAGCATCATCAGGTTTTGTATGATAGCTGCACTGCTTACTCTTTCAACTTACCCTTCCCCTTGCTGCAGGTACTTCTCAACATGTGCTATCGGTTGAACAGCTACATTTCTGTATCTTTTTTACTCTGATGAATTGGGTGAAGTGATTTATTGAACAAATGCAGTACAAATCATTGCCCATAATTTTATGCAGTAAATTTACCCAAATCGCAAATCATTCGTGAAAGCGGGCGCAGGGTTTTATCAAGCAGCAGACAGGGTGGAATAAGCAACATCAGGTTTTGTATGATAGCTGCACTGCTTACTCTTTCAACTTGCCCTTCCTCTTGCTGCAGGTACTTCTCAACATGTGCTATCGGTTGAACAGCTACATTTCTGTATTTTTTTTACTCTGATGAATTGGGTGAAGTGATTTATTGAACAAATGCAGTACAAATCATTGCCCATAATTTTATGCAGTAAATTTACCCAAATCGCAAATCATTCGTGAAAGCGGGCGCAGGGTTTTATCAAGTAGCAGACAGGGTGGAATAAGCAACATCAGGTTTTGTATGATAGCTGCACTGCTTACTGTTTCAACTTGCCCTTCCCCTTGCTGCAGGTACTTCTCAACATGTGCTATCGGTTGAACAGCTACATTTCTGTATTTTTTTTACTCTGATGAATTGGGTGAAGTGATTTATTGAACAAATGCAGTACAAATCATTGCCCATAATTTTATGCAGTAAATTTACCCAAATCGCAAATCATTCGTGAAAGCGGGCGCAGGGTTTTATCAAGCAGCAGACAGGGTGGAATAAGCAACATCAGGTTTTGTATGATAGCTGCACTGCTTACTGTTTCAACTTGCCCTTCCCCTTGCTGCAGGTACTTCTCAACATGTGCTATCGGTTGAACAGCTACATTTCTGTATTTTTTTACTCTGATGAATTGGTGAAGTGATTTATTGAACAAATGCAGTACAAATCATTGCCCATAATTTTATGCACTAAATTTACCCAAATCGCAAATCATTCGTGAAAGCGGGCGCAGGGTTTTGGCACTGCACACTGAGGTTGCTTTCGTTGACCGGTTGGGCTGCCCAGTCGAGGAAGACACAACGCGCTCAGTTGCTTTCGCAATTCAACTAGGGTTAACCAGAGCTTAACTACAGCCGATTTTATTGCGAATGCAATACTACGCCAGGTGTCGCCCATTCGGGGTACCGTAGCCTAGCGTTCATGGTTGGTGGTTCGTCATGTGACTACTGACGTCATACCAGAGCGAGAGATGGGGCACCGTCGGCCCTTCAGCGCGCCGCAGCTAGACTTCGCGGCCGAACGACAGTTGGCGGTCGGTCATGTGACTACTGACGTCATACCAGAGCGAGAGATGGGGCACCAAGTCTGCTCTTCACCGCACCGGAGCTAGAACTACGCGGCCGGTCGACCACCTGCGAACGGCGGCAAGCGATTGACGTCATACAAGTTGCAAGAGCTTGCAGGCCTTGCTGCGGTGATGGATGTGTTGCAGCGTGTGGTATGACGTCATCCACACACACCCAGGCGCTATCGGGTGTATAGAAAAGTAGTGCCTGCTCGCCGGTTCTTCGGTATACATATGGAAGACTTCGGACGCGAGTCAAGATTCTTGTGTTGTGTCACCTTTTAACCTGATGGAGGCTATGGATATCGAAGATGCTACAAGTTACACCATATTGCTTTCGTATTAGCTAATCCTAACCAAAGCTAAGCCCCAGCAATTTTTCCTCTCTTCTCTCAGTCCCTCCTTTTCACCTTCCCTTACGGCGCGGTTCAGGTGTCCGCCGAGATATGTTAGACAGATGCTGCGCCGTTTCCTGCCCTTAAAAACTGTTTTACCAATTTTATATACACTCGCGGTTTTTCTACACGCGGGCCCTGAACAGCCACCAAAGACGACGTTCGCGCTAGTAAGGCCGTGCTGCAGTGAGAAGCATCAGCGATAAGCAACCGCCAGCACGTGAGATGTGCCACTAAAGAATGCTCACGCCGAACCTTTGAACACACCAGTAGCCTAATTTACCCGCCAAGCTGTTGCCCATATCTTTATGCAGTAAATTTACCCCAATCGAAAACCATTCGTGATAGCGGGCAGAGATTTTCATCAAGGAGCAGACAGAATGGAATAAGCAAGATCCCGTTTTGCACGCGAGCTGCATTGCTTTCCGTTTACACTTCCCCTTCCCCTTGCCACAGGTAATTCTCAACAGGTGCTATCGATTGCATAGCTACATTTCTGTTATTTTTTTCACTCCGGTGAATTGGGTGAAGTGATTTATTGAACAAATGCAGTACAAATCATTGCCCATAATTTTATGCAGTAAATTTACCCAAATCTCAAATCATTCGTGAAAGCGGGCGCAGGGTTTTATCAAGCAGCAGACAGGGAGGAATAAGCAACATCAGGTTTTGTATGATAGCTGCACTGCTTACTGTTTCAACTTGCCCTTCCCCTTGCTGCAGGTACTTCTCAACATGTGCTATCGGTTGAACAGCTACATTTCTGTATTTTTTTACTCTGATGAATAAGGTGAAGTGATTTATTGAACAAATGCAGTACAAATCATTGCCCATAATTTTATGCAGTAAATTTACCCAAATCGCAAATCATTCGTGAAAGCGGGCGCAGGGTTTTATCAAGCAGCAGACAGGGTGGAATAAGCAACATCAGGTTTTGTATGATAGCTGCACTGCTTACTGTTTCAACTTGCCCTTCCCCTTGCTGCAGGTACTTCTCAACATGTGCTATCGGTTGAACAGCTACATTTCTGTATTTTTTTTACTCTGATGAATTGGGTGAAGTGATTTATTGAACAAATGCAGTACAAATCATTGCCCATAATTTTATGCAGTAAATTTACCCAAATCGCAAATCATTCGTGAAAGCGGGCGCAGGGTTTCATCAAGCAGCAGACAGGGTGGAATAAGCAACATCAGGTTTTGTATGATAGCTGCACTGCTTACTCTTTCAACTTGCCCTTCCCCTTGCTGCAGGTACTTCTCAACATGTGCTATCGGTTGAACAGCTACATTTCTGTATTTTTTTACTCTGATGAATTGGGTGAAGTGATTTATTGAACAAATGCAGTACAAATCATTGCCCATAATTTTATGCAGTAAATTTACCCAAATCGCAAATCATTCGTGAAAGCGAGCGCAGTGTTTTATCAAGCAGCACACAGGGTGGAATAAGCAACATCAGGTTTTGTATGATAGCTGCACTGCTTACTGTTTCAACTTGCCCTTCCCCTTGCTGCAGGTACTTCTCAACATGTGCTATCGGTTGAACAGCTACATTTCTGTATTTTTTTTACTCTGATGAATTGGGTGAAGTGATTTATTGAACAAATGCAGTACAAATCATTGCCCGTAATTTTATGCAGTAAATTTACCCAAATCGCAAATCATTCATGAAAGCGGGCGCAGGGTTTTATCAAGCAGCAGACAGGGTGGAATAAGCAACATCAGGTTTTGTATGATAGCTGCACTGCTTACTGTTTCAACTTGCCCTTCCCCTTGCTGCAGGTACTTCTCAACATGTGCTATCGGTTGAACAGCTACATTTCTGTATTTTTTTACTCTGATGAATTGGTGAAGTGATTTATTGAACAAATGCAGTACAAATCATTGCCCATAATTTTATGCACTAAATTTACCCAAATCGCAAATCATTCGTGAAAGCGGGCGCAGGGTTTTATCAAGCAGCAGACAGGGTGGAATAAGCATCATCAGGTTTTGTATGATAGCTGCACTGCTTACTCTTTCAACTTACCCTTCCCCTTGCTGCAGGTACTTCTCAACATGTGCTATCGGTTGAACAGCTACATTTCTGTATCTTTTTTACTCTGATGAATTGGGTGAAGTGATTTATTGAACAAATGCAGTACAAATCATTGCCCATAATTTTATGCAGTAAATTTACCCAAATCGCAAATCATTCGTGAAAGCGGGCGCAGGGTTTTATCAAGCAGCAGACAGGGTGGAATAAGCAACATCAGGTTTTGTATGATAGCTGCACTGCTTACTCTTTCAACTTGCCCTTCCTCTTGCTGCAGGTACTTCTCAACATGTGCTATCGGTTGAACAGCTACATTTCTGTATTTTTTTTACTCTGATGAATTGGGTGAAGTGATTTATTGAACAAATGCAGTACAAATCATTGCCCATAATTTTATGCAGTAAATTTACCCAAATCGCAAATCATTCGTGAAAGCGGGCGCAGGGTTTTATCAAGTAGCAGACAGGGTGGAATAAGCAACATCAGGTTTTGTATGATAGCTGCACTGCTTACTGTTTCAACTTGCCCTTCCCCTTGCTGCAGGTACTTCTCAACATGTGCTATCGGTTGAACAGCTACATTTCTGTATTTTTTTACTCTGATGAATTGGGTGAAGTGATTTATTGAACAAATGCAGTACAAATCATTGCCCATAATTTTATGCACTAAATTTACCCAAATCGCAAATCATTCGTGAAAGCGGGCGCAGGGTTTTATCAAGCAGCAGACAGGGTGGAATAAGCATCATCAGGTTTTGTATGATAGCTGCACTGCTTACTCTTTCAACTTACCCTTCCCCTTGCTGCAGGTACTTCTCAACATGTGCTATCGGTTGAACAGCTACATTTCTCTATTTTTTTTACTCTGATGAATTGGGTGAAGTGATTTATTGAACAAATGCAGTACAAATCATTGCCCATAATTTTATGCAGTAAATTTAGCCAAATCGCAAATCATTCGTGAAAGCGGGCGCAGGGTTTTATCAAGCAGCAGACAGGGTGGAATAAGCAACATCAGGTTTTGTATTATAGCTGCACTGCTTACTCTTTCAACTTGCCCTTCCTCTTGCTGCAGGTACTTCTCAACATGTGCTATCGGTTGAATAGCTACATTTCTGTATTTTTTTTACTCTGATGAATTGGGTGAAGTGATTTATTGAACAAATGCAGTACAAATCATTGCCCATAATTTTATGCAGTAAATTTACCCAAATCGCAAATCATTCGTGAAAGCGGGCGCAGGGTTTTATCAAGCAGCAGACAGGGTGGAATAAGCAACATCAGGTTTTGTATGATAGCTGCACTGCTTACTGTTTCAACTTGCCCTTCCCCTTGCTGCAGGTACTTCTCAACATGTGCTATCGGTTGAACAGCTACATTTCTGTATTTTTTTTACTCTGATGAATTGGATAAAGCGATTTATTGAACAAATGCAGTACAAATCATTTCGCTCATAATGGTCAGTTAGATCTAACTAATGTACGAAATCCCGAGATATCTAAAATAATTCTTGTTGGCCGATTGCTTTGGCAAAGTCCGTCTTCAGTAGAGAGGTTCTCAAGGACAAACAATAAATGCCTCTCGCTGGAGGAAAACAAACTCAAAATTCTAGAGCTGGCCGTCTTTTTCATTTAAGAGAAACTGTTAGCTTACCTTCTAAAGCCATAAAATCAAGACCTATTGTGTCTCGGTACGGCAGGGAATGTCCTATAGCCAACTAACTATTTCCTTGACGGTATTCCAAATATTGCTCATGAGTGGCTACGTAATCAACGCCGTAATTCCTCATTCGTGGCAGATAATTATCGTACATCTGGTATAGTTTCCGCGAAAACAGTGGCCAAGAAGTTTAACGCACGCTAGCCACACTTTCAACGGCTGCAGGAATTCAATATGATCCCTGAGAGTACGGGTATTGTAAGCACTCTACCGGTACAAAAAGCAACAACGTTTACAGTATCACTGCGTGATACTAACAGAAGGAAAGAAAGGCCGTCCTTAAGAGATCACACTCAGTCTATAGCGTAGTCTGTTAACACTCCGCAAGGAGTGCGCTAAAAATAGGCAGGAATATTTGAGAAGAAACAAAGACAAGCTTGAGTCCAACAGTCACGACGAGAGTAAGCATCCACATTTTTTCTAGTGGAGAATATCGTCGGCAGACTACGCAAGGTTCACACAAGTGGTGTCTGCACGGAATTTATGCGATGCGCAACCAAAAGCGTAAAAAAACTCTGGTGAGTTGGCGATGGGCACAATGCAGTCGAGTAGAGACTCGTCGCTGTTATTGTGCCAGCTTCCGCCGCAAGTGAGGAGACAGAATCTTCTGAACAGAACTTGCTGAGCGCTCTGCCAGACATCGCGAAAATTACTGGCCTCACTTTGCTCTTCGTAGTATTCCCTGACCGCACGGTGTGCGATAAGCAGGGAGTACGTCCACATGAGGATATGCAGTGTTCGGCTTTTTGGAAGCTCGTTGAAGTCTTCTGCCTCACTCACGAGCTTGGAGTGCACCATGCAATGTGAGAAAAACCCCGCGTAGTTTCGGAACCACTCTTCGAAACTAGTCTCCGGCGGCTCCCCGGCGCGGAACACTTGCGTTGCGAGGAGGACGCCAACCACGCCCATGTCGAACTCAATGGGAACCTTGCTCGAGTAGAGCACGGGTGGCCGCCGCAGTGCTGCCGGCAGGAAAATGGTGTTCAGCATTCGCGAGTACGTGACGTCATTTGAGAGCTGATGGCGACCGAAGATGGCCTCCTCTGCGGACGGTGGATCCGCGAGGCGCCGTAGCGCTTCGCGTGTTTTCAGTTCGGCGTGCAACTTGGGCAGGGCTGCCGAGGAGTTGGACATCACGCTGGGGTGCCAGACAGATGCGTTGGGTGACGTGCTCATTGTGGTGTTGTGGGCGCGGAGGACAACGTCCTTTACATAAGAGACTACCAAATTCTCGTCGTCTTCGTCCATGCCCATCTTGAGTATGTGCTTTGCGAATACCTTGCGCACTTTTAAAAAAACCGCGTCTGCTCTTGATGGGTCCGACGTCGACGGGGTCGTCAGATTATTGAACACGGTCGCCCAAACCGGATGAAGAATCTCCTCCGCCAACATGAGGCACGTATTTGTCAACTGGCCGAGGGGAATTCGGTAGAAACGACCTATCTCCATTGCGATCTGGATTAAGATGTAACTGAGACCCAAGGCCAGGTTTTTTCTCAATCCGTCTACGACCAATTTAACGACGTCTATTTCAGTGGCAAGTATGGTGGATGTATTCTGCAGCTTCAGATTGGAGGGTAGAAGGTTGTTGAGAAAGGTAAGCCAGTCGTCTCCACTGATGTAGTCCATGAATGCTATTTTGGTAATGCCGCCCATTTCGGCCTCTTGCGATGCGCTGCGTTGAGGCAAAAGGTTCCGGTCGAATTTGAGGAGAGGTGAAACGGCAGTGATAGCGTTTTTCATGGAAACATTCGAGAGCCCGGCAAATGTGTATTCGACGAGCTGACTCACGAATTCTGGTAGCCAGGCGGTGTCGACTGGCACGCCCATTTTCTCTCGCAGGGATTTTCCACGGCACACATACAGGCACAGTTCGCCGCGGTGGATGATGACGCTGATGCTGTACAGGGTGGTGATTCCACTAAGGAGCGACAAACGGACTACATAGCGTAGGGCGGATGCGGTGTCCCTTGACGTCAGTATGGTGGTGTGGTTCGCGACGAAGTCTATGATGCCTGCATCAGCGAGAGAATGGGGATAGGTGCCGAATGCGTAGCACGATGTGAATGCGGCTGCCAGCTGATCCAGGACAGGATATCGGCTGCCAGTTTTCTGTCGGACAAAGAGACGCCGCTGAAGGGAATTGAGCATGTCGTCTCGAGCCCTTTCTATGATATCAGCGTTTCCGTATGCCCCGTCATCCACCCTACGGCAAACGTGCTGATGGAAGTTTTCGCATGGATTGACGCTGGTGTTCATGAGTATTAGCAGCTCTTCGGCGGCCAGCTTGCACTCGGTACTATCGCAATACTTGATGTCTCTATTTCCATATGGCCACATGGCCCACACCAGAAAAACGCCGATAGCTACCACTGTCGCCGCCACGCATGCCACGATGGGCATCCTGCGCAACCCTTCACTTTTCTCGCTTGCGGAGCCCCTGGGCGAGATCTCCAGTGTAGTTGTTGAACCAACTGTAATGAGAAGTGTGCTCCAGTCAACCACAGTAAACCTAATAGGCAGGTAGGTTGGCAAGCGATATAGCCATTGGCTGCGTTTTTAGTAGGGAGTAAAATATTTAAATTACAACACACGATTTCAGTACTAACTTCAGAATACCATTGACTTGGAATTACTTTCTGAAAGCACATCGCGAGACTACTGTCATGGTCTTCCTTGTTGCATTGCCGCTGAGGATTCCTGATTTACGCAATCTTTTCTTTTTTTGCTGTACACCTTTGGACCGCTCTGTGACAGCTATGCTGCAAGGTTGTTAGGAGGAAGAAGCTAAAACCGTTGTTAGCAGCAGCGAGAATTTCTCCAAAAGAAGCGTTAGCCACTGCGACTGATATCTTTTTATACGGCGATGACCATGAACATGGCTGTTTGGTTGAGGAGGAAGCACTCTTAATGATAACTTTTGAAAGAAATTTCATAACCCTAAAATTGAAGACGCTTGCTCTCCTCACTGATACCTGCGAATATCTGCAGGCTTGAAAAAAAATTTTGGTTGCATTATAAATTGCCATTAGGGGGGCTTGAATAATGAAATTTTCGGATAGGATTCGAGCAAGAGCATGAAAAAAAATAGCCTTCGAATAGGGAATCTAGTCAGGAACACCTGTTTGTTGATGTGCAAAAAACATTTAAGAATATCTAAACATGCTAATCACAAAATGAACAAGGGAGGCGAAAACCTCAGGTTGCTTGAGCCAACGTTTCGACAAGGGGACTTGTCTTCGTCTGGGCAAAGCGTTCATCATTGGCAGGGATTAAATAGGGCCTTCGCTCCGAGGAGGAAGGCCCCGGGGGTGGGGAAGGAAAGTGGTGTGAGAGGGGATGCGTGTCAGGAAAGGGAGGGAGGTGAACCTTGATTCGTTAAGCTGCAATAGTGGAAAAACTTATATCCGGGGGGTGTGTAATGAACAAAGGCTTTGAAGGGGCTGCGACGGGGGGGGGGGGGGGGGGGGGGGGGGGGGGGGGAGGCGCTGTAGGACCTGAAAAACTCAGATAAGAGGATTAGTCAGCGTGGTACAGGGAAATGAGAATCTTCTTATCTGAGTTTTTCAGGTCCTACAGCGCCTCCCCCCCCGTCGCAGCCCCTTCAAAGCCTTTTTTCATTACACACCCCCCGGATATAAGTTTTTCCACTACTGCAGCTTAACGAATCAAGGTTCACCTCCCTCCCCTTCCTGACACGCATCCCCTCTCACACCACTTTCCTTCCCCACCCCCGGGGCCTTCCTCCTCGGAGTGAAGACCCTACTTAATCCCTGCCAATGATGAACGCTTTGCCCAGACGAAGACAAGTCCCCTTGTCGAAACGTTGGCTCAAGCAACCTGAGGTTTTCCCCTCCCTTGTTCATTTTGTGATCGCCAAGGACCATCTACCACACCCTCTCTCTACCATAAACATGCTAATGTAGTTGATAGTATTTTGTTTTCATAAACAGTGCACGATGTTTACACAACGGTAGTCCTAAGAAACTAGGATGAAGAGAAAACATTCAGCAGAGGTATATCTGGTTGGGCAAGCAAATTTATTATACGTTAGAAAAGAATGGCAGCCAAGTTAACGTGACATTTCGGAACCTGCTTGATTCCTTCTTCATGTGTGACAGCGGGCGAGTTGCAGCTTGGTTTTGTAAGCTTGCGATTAGTCAAGCACCAGGTTACTAAACGTAAACTGTGGATTCAAGAAGAGGGAAGTGTTCCGAGCGAGCGGTTAACATTCACCCGTGTCTGGCAGGTGATTTTATACAACACGCCTTGCGCCTTCTCTTTAGGATAACAAGCGAGCCGCATGAATCCACAGCATCGCCCAGGAGGCCACCGGTACAAATGCATGTTGCATCTACGAATCTTTGCTCACCACCCAGACACCCAGACATACACACATGCACCCTTCGGGAGCCTACACATAACAGAAGCTGGGAAACGGAAAAGCCGTGACGATATCTAATTGAAAATCGCAATCGGATGGCAATATGTACATTGAATAGGTTGGGGCAACCGAGAAGGAAATAAAAATAATAGGCCCCTGCCTGCACCGTTTACACACAACAGGCTTAACCCAATTGAAAAATAAAAGAGGAGGCCCGTAGGCAAGTTGTAATTTGACCACCCGTGGGTGGAAAAATAAAATAATAGGGAAAATGCTACATTAGCGACCCACAGCCGAGAGAGCGGGCCCGGGGAGGCTCCCCTGACCTCCCCTGGGAAGTAGCGGAAAGGGAAATGGGACATGGGAAGGGAATGGGGACAGCGAGTTTTTTGCTCTGATCCTTGAATTATCTCGACTCCATTACTGGCCCGCCTGGCCAGGGCAGGGAGAGCATCGAGATTGCCCAATGGTGCGGCCCCACTCACGGGATGCCCGACCACCCACCATACGCAACGGGCTCCGACCGTCGGAGACAGGAAAACCTAACACGGGGTCAGTAGCTACCTGGGGCTCCTCATCGCACACTAGAAGGCCTTTCCCACCTGCCGGCTACTAGCCGTCGAAGGTTTTTCGCGGTTTTTCGGACACCGGAAGTATGTGTGATAGTCCCGAGCCAGTGGAGGTCCAGAACGTCAACGGCCTCGCGGCCTCAGAACTGGTCGCTCCGGGGGGTCCATCTGTGCTTCCTCCAACCATCCATGCACTTATTTCCTCTCCTAGCTTACTCTTCTCCTACTGAGGAGAGAGTGTTCAAGGCTGGGCGACCGGGCCACTAACCAAGAACGTGGCTTAGGATGAGATGACCCGGGCCTACTCCACCGGTACTCCACACATCTTCGGTTTTCGCCAGACTCTTACGAGGCAGTACTAAGCCCTCATCCCCCGGCATCCCGCAGGCGGTTAAGCCTGCGGCCGGCCGTAAGGCCGCTTCCCCGAGGCGGCGGTTCCTCAGAGCCTGGCCACTATGAACCCCCGCGCGGACCTGGTTTCTCCGTAACCAGAAACCGACGCGTCGGTAGCCAGACTTGCACGCCCCCGCGCGCAGAGGAAGGAAGGTAGCATGTATTTGAAAACCTTTTGGCGTTTTGACATGCCTTCCGGGCCGGATTTCGTGGGTCCAACCTGAGTATAAACCCAGGCCTGCCTCCGCTCAGGCATCGGACCTCACGTGCACGACTGGCCCTCACAGTCGTCTGGGAGTCGCTGCCACTCCCATTGGGGGTTTGCATCCCCAGAGGATGGGTCCCGGCCATCCCATCCTCACTGCTGGCATTGCACCGAAACAAAGCCTAGTAGCCGAAACTACACCGGCCCGTATTCGGTGGCGGGGGGGGGGGGGGGGCACGAGCAGGCTGCACAGTCAGATTTCCCCCTCTTGGCAATATGTATAGTCTATACAACTAAAAAAACTTATGAGGTGCACTTAAGCATCCTTACGAGCGGAAATGCGAAAGTTGTGCGCGATCCGCCACCTGCGCCATCTGCTGGTAACGCGCCGAACATTGCGAGGGGGTTTTTAGTCGGTGCCGCACGATGGCGCTACGACTGCACACCAAGCACGGAGGAAATTTACCGGAAACGGAGGAAATTTGGTGCTCGCTTGATTGCGATATCTATACTCAACATGCTCACATTTAGTCATGTAGTGCTTAGTACATATCTCAAAGTTAAGTTTTTAAGAACTGTGCATTCACTAGACGCGCCTCTATTCAGTTCCATACGTCGAAGTGTCGTGGCTGGTCGTGGCGCAGTGACAGTGTGCCGTCTCGCATGCCGGCGGCCCCGATTCGATTCCCACCTATAGGTGGTATGCACTGGCAGGCAGCCGCGTCGCGGCGCTGCGGTGCGCCGCCGCCGGCCGCCATGACTGAGGTGCACGTAGCAGACGAACTCCTGCTCCGCAAGCACGTTTTCTTCGTGTGTCGCATTCAGACTGATGTTTGGAACCCGCGTGCATCGGAAATTCGGCCGGTAAGTCTCCGAGCGCTAGACCCACACGAAACTACGTCGTAAACAAATGCCAATTTGATTGGGAAGCTGCGTTTGTTAGCGCTGCTTGAGCCGACCGAGAAAACAGGCGCAGCGACGAAAGTTGGTCGCGTGTTTAGTTCCCCTCGGTTCCGGGATAGAAGCTCGGATAGCAGTCAATGACAGCAGCGCTGCCGTGAAACCGGAGAGCCGCATGTAGTTCAGGCACATTCGCGGGGAAGTGATCGGTGACTCGGCGGCACTCTACAGCTGCGGCGCGTCTGCGGTGCTCCTTTCACAACTGTGGACTGTGTATCTGCGCAGAGCCATTCATTTCCGAGCTGTACTACATATCTGACCGTGATATAACGTTTCATACTTTAATCTGAGGTTGACCTGCACAATTCATGGACGAAGTGCATCCTGAAAAAACGCAGGACGGTCCCCAAAGTTCCTTAGATATGTTGAATGAAAGGATGTGACCTCTTGCTTTTTTTGGTCTTTAATTACTGGGACATGCTCTTCGGTTTTCGATGGAGTCGTAGTTACCAAGGCGGCGTCCTATCGCGGATGATGTGAAATTTGCACTTGCGTTAGGGTGATACCTCATGGCTTGACAACTGCATGGCAAACCCGATCCTTACAAAAACAGCTCACAAATTTTTGCACCGTGCGCTGTGTTGTCGGATGCTGAAACGAAAAAGAGTCACGTTACTAACAAAGCGCGAGCTCTCAAGTGTAAGCTAGCAGGTACTCTCGTGTCGAATTTTGTCAACATTGCGTGCACAGTGCAAAAGTGAACAACTATCTAGGCCAGTCTGCTGCCTTTTGTGCAGAAGAACGACTGCTCCAGAGCGGTAAGAAGGCTTCCGATGTCCGGCCATGTGCGTGCGCTGTGTGCAGAGGACTCCTACACAAGACAAAATACCGGCCCCTTTTGTCAGACATTTACTCGGTGTGCTCATGAACCGCGGACGCCGTAGCGAGTGCCGCCGAGTCACCGATCACTTCCCCGCAAATGCGCTTGAACTACATGCGGCTCTCCGGTTTCACGGAAGCGCTGCTGTCATTGACTGCTATCCAAGCTTATATCCTGGAACCCAGGGGAACTAAACACGCGACCAACTTTCGTCTCTGCGCCTGTTTTCTCGGCCGGCTCGAGCAGCGCTAATAAGCGCAGCTTCCCAATCAAATTGGCATTCGTTTACGACGTAGTTTCATGCGGCTGTAGCGCTCGGTGACTTACCGGCCGAATTTCCGATGCATGCGGGTTCCAAACAGCAGTCTGAACGCGACACGCGAAGGAAACATGCTTGCGGAGCAGGAGTTCACCTGCTACGTGCACCTCAATCATGGCGGCCGGCGGCGGTAGAGTCACTGGAAAAAATTTCTCTAGGCGGCGGCGCACCGCAGCGCCGCGGCGCGGCTGCGTGCCAGTGCATACCACCTATACCGAATTTTTTTCTTTTCTTTCCTTTTCTGATGACTGACAGTTTGAGCGGGCACTTTTGCGGGCAGCCTCTGTCTACAACTTCCGTCCACGCCACTCATGAGCCAAGGAAGGCTTTCACCTTAATATCTGCCGCACCGCATTGTATGATTACGAATACATTTTTTCAGCCCTCGAATGATAAATTTGACTAACAGTTATGAATGGAAATCTCCACCATATTTCTTCATTGCGGATATTGAGACAGAGGCTGTAATAAGTAACCTTCTTCACAGCGGTAGAGAAAAATGATGAGGTCACTCGGAGCACTCCAGGAATTAATTTTTTATCCGATACGCAGCTGTTGTGCAACTTACAGCGGACCGATGACTTCCTCCTGTCAGAAAGTTGGTTACCCAGGTCACCTGTTGCCCCCCTGGGTTCCGACCTTTCAGCCGCACGTAGAGTCGCTGATATTGGACTCTGCATTGAGAAGTAACCTTGTGAGCCAGAAGTAATATTTTCATTTGTCTTCTTTTTTTATCGCAGAAAAAGCTAATGCACAGCAGAAGTCAGAAGAAAAGCTCAGTAAATAAACTCTTTCGGGAACTTGTATAATTTGGCGCTTGAATTTTGGCTCGAAATGCAATAGCTGAAAGTTCATGTTTCAAATACATTTCACTTCTCTGTTCATCAAAATATTAAAACTCTCTGTCAAAATGTCTATAATTTGAACAAATTGTATAATGTTTACTCTAGCTATTGGACCTCAGTATATGTTAAATGTTTGGCTAAAGTTGCTTCGGAAGAGCTCTGTTGAGCGAGAAAGTTTCTCATCGCGCCACACGACCCATATACCCTTCCATAACTCAGAGGAAACCGAGCTGGAAGAGGCGAAAAGAACACGGAGAATTTCAGGGCATGTGCATTGCTTGCATACATCCAAGCCCACTTTACAAGTTTTTCTGGACAGCAACGTTTGTCCGTGCCTAATACTATATTGTTTTCACAATAAAAATTTCATTTGTGTACAGTAACGCAGTTGCCGGCAAAACTAACCGCATTACTACCACTCCATGTCAGTCGTTATCGGCCTCAAGTTGTCATGCTGCGCAGTTTATGGTTTGAACCTAGCGTCACAAACTTGCTCTGTACTGCGAGATATCAGTGTGGGAGAGTTCGAAATGAGGTGGGCTTGAGATCCAAATGACGTGGGCCTAAGAATTTGAAATTTTAAATATTGCATAAAGTGAGCTTCTTAAACACGGTACTTTATTAGCAGGTGGCAACCACACGAAAACGAGTAGCCTGTTATGTTCAGTATGACCAGACGGTGCGTGAAGATTCATTCGGTAGCCGTTAGTAAAGTATAAACATGACAAAATTAACAGTACGACATGACAAGTGTAAACATAACGACGCAGCATTACGAAAATCACTGCATTCCTCCGCCAGAGCATATCATAAAATGCACCTGACGTCTACAACTTTACTTCAATATAAAAACAGTGGGCTCAAAGGCAGTGCACCTTCCTATAAGCGTTGCGACTGAAAGTGCAACTCTGGGTTGCCAATTTTTGGCTCTTTTTTCTTGAAATCTTGCTCCCATACACAGCTAGTAAATTGAACATTAGGCATAGCAAATTACCGTCTTTAAAACATTTTCTGGCACCTCAAAGCGTATGTATCGGCGTACAAAACTTGGCGAACAGTTTAAGAATGCTCGTTTTTGAACACATTCTTTGCTCTGCACATTTTCATCTCATTGTGAAATCGAAAGAGAAGTAGACGTCATACCGCAGAAGTATGACAAAATTTCTAAATCAGCTCGTATTTCATTCGTATGTATCTAAAATATGTGGAAAGATAGCATCTTGTTTTATCCAGATGAAAAGCTCCCGTGTTACGGTCGAAAGTTTGTAAAAAAGGAGTGGCTGTAGATTCAGTCGTAATTTTTTTTCACTGCACCAGAACAATCATATTGTACCAAGCCAGAAGTTTTTCGACAATGATTCCGAAACTATAAGACAACTGCACCTCAGCTCGGCGCCCCTAACTAGCGCCCAGACATGACCAGAAAAATGACAGCAAATATGGGCTGGCCACGAAAAGGAGAACTTTTATGCAAACAATGCCAGACGAAAGTCGAAGGCAGGAGTTTGTGATTGGTCACCACTTAAGTTCATACAGATATCGAAAAGTCACGGAGCCCTAATGTCAGAGAAAACTCTTCAAGGGAGTTGTTCCGAATCATCGGTCTAATTCCCAGTAGCAACAGACGCAAGCGACGACAGTGACCAAATCACGACTTGATTTTTACAGATATCCGTTGTGTGTATGTCTCTCCTCAATATCCAAGAGCCAAAATTCAAGAGGCAAGAGTCGACAGAAGAATTGTTCCTGAAGTATAAAATAACAAAAGCAAAACATTATTTAGTATTTCGCTTACTGCATACTTTCTTTTTTGGAAATAATGCCCTTCAAATGTTTTTAAAGAGTACCGCAAATTTAAGTGAACAAAAAAGCGAAGGTCGTACTCGGAGTTGTGACAAATGGTTTGCACCACACCGGCGCACCAATTATCTTTGTCAGTCCCTACAGTGCCTGCTTCCATTTCTTCTCAATGATTATGAAAAGAGGGATGTATATATCGAGACCTACAGCAGAAAATAACTGCGACATTATTTTGTAACCCATTTAACAACCTTTGCACAATAGTCATGCTAACACTGTATTACAGTCCGAATGACATATGTGAATTTCGCAATGTCTTCTAATGTTCAAGGTGAATTGAGGCAGAACGCCGATCACCTGAAATTTTCATGAATAACGATTGTCTTGTTAATTATTGTGCTCTATTTTTTTAATGATTGTTTGAAGATGTGTACTCACAATAATTTAGTCTTAACCACTGCTGCCATGTAAGGGCCCCCATGCACTTTTCAAGCTGTCGTAGAAAAGCTTTTTTGCCAGGGGGCTTTCAACCTCGAGTTGAAAATAAATGAATTGTATTGAACTGAAACACCAAAGTTTCTATGGCAGTTCTGGTAAATGTCGCACGATTTATCTTAGAAAAGATCTATCTATAGCAAAAGAAATAATGTTCTGGAGACGAACTTCAGACAGACTTATCGCACTGCGTGACTTCGAGCTCTAGTATCTTGCTTACGCTCAGTGCCTCCCGCGTGGTCTTATTCAAAAGTGGAGGCGTTAGCTTGTAGTTCCGATGCGGAGGAGTCGGGCTTCGCCACTTCTTCATGCGGCTCCCATGGCTGTCCTCACGCACCGGAGGCTCGATGGTCTCAAAACTTTTCTCTCCTCCTGGAAAATTGAAAATTGAAAGCGTGCGACCACATAGTACTTTGGGTGCGGGTGATTCGATTCACAGCAACAAGGTAGCGTCTGAAGACTGAAGGCTGGCCCTAATCCTGACTATGACCTTTGGTGGGGCATCGTAATTAGCGGCAAGCTTTACTAGCTTCTTAGGTGAAAAAAATATTCTTCTGTCTGAATGCGTTTATGAGACATTCCGAGCGGATAAATGCTATCTAACAAAGACTTCGTACAGCGCTCTCACCTTGCGGGACACTGACGGGATGCGTGCAACACAGCTGAGCCCCTGGCGAGTGCTTCTCCACCGAGTTCGGCGCAGCGCTGCCTGTTGGTTGGTTGTCTCTGGCAGTTTCCCCGGAACCGTGGTCCTGGCTACCCTGCAGTTGAATTGTTTCGATGCCGGAGCTCGGCGAAGAGGTCTTCGTGCTCGATGTAGGCGCCAGAACTGTACCGCGGTGGTCGTCTCCGGGTGGTTCGGTATCTGCAGCGTTCGGGATTGCGGGGCTTCCCTTCTTATCCTGGTCATCAGCCGCATGCGGAACGTTGTTTGCTTGGTTCGCGGTGGGCGAAGCACCGTCGGGTGGCTGGTCGCCTCTAGGAGCTCCCACAGCGTCAGCACCTCGGCTACGGTGCCTTTCTTTCTTTCTTCGGGAGCCCACAGCCAGCCAAGACTTGCGTGGTGACTTTTTCTTCTTGGTGTGGTCTGACGATAAGGTGGTCTTCCTCTCTCTTTCCACCACCTTTTCTCCGGAGAGATTTGCGTCGACCGCTCGCCATTGCATTTTTTCTTCTTCTGCGCGTGGTGTGCGGAACTTCTTTCTCTTTCCTTTGTCTGGGCTTTCGAAGGCACGCGGTTTCAAATCTTGTGCATACTTCTTTTCTTCCTTGCATCTGGAAAACGTCAGACCTATTTCGCTTACTTCTTGCATAGGAGAACTGATAGAGCACGTCAGACGAGACAGGCTTCAGTCGCACATGCACAAAGAGAATTTATATCCGAACATTATGGTTGTCTTTAGACCATATTTGTCAACACAGGATACGATGGTCAGACTAGCAAAACGAAGTCCTATCACAGGAGCTAGAAAGGAGCACCAGGCAGTCCTAGCTCTAGATTTAATCAAAGCATTTGATAACGTCAAATACAAAGCGATCCTAGAATCCAGTTCACCCTTCAATGTAGTTGAAAGAACATTTAACTACATCAAGGGTTCTCTCTCCAAGAGAACGGCTAAAATCCTTATTGGCACAATCAAATCCGACACCTTTAGAAGAGAAAGCCGCAAGGATCGGTCCTTTCCCTGTTCTTATTCAATATAACCGTCATCAAAATGGCACACGAACTCGCTAAAATCCCAGACCTAGAATACTTTTTGTACGTGGTCGATATCACCCTTTGGACCACCAAAGGGAGTATCGGCCCGATACAAGATGCGCTACAAAACGCGGGAGAAGTAGTAGTAGGGGAGGCACACGCCGCGGGACTCGCGTCTTCCTCCTAGGAATCCGAGGTCTTCATCCGACACCCAAAGCGTCGAAGAAAGAACAAAGCACCCAATAGCAATTGTTTCTGGCAGGCACAATGAATGCAAACCGCATGCTTGGGGGAGGCGCAAACCTGCCAAATGACGAATGGAGGAACCGAGGTGACGATGCTTGCCTGATGAGTAAATACCGAAAAGTCTGCCTACTAAATTGGAAAGACAGTAAGGGTAGTTCCTTTCCTGTTGAGTGCGATTGGGTGTGATCCAATGGACACACGAGAGAGAAATTATCTGAGGCGGAGAAAGAAATTTTAAGTTCTCTTGAGTGTTATCGCCTCACTGTACAAAAGATGCATGGACAGTGTGGACTTTGCTTACAGGTACGTATCCTACTAAAAGATCAAAATAAAATGAAGAAATTGGACGATCTGATTTTTCACACGCTTCCCTGTCCTTGCAGTGCACAATGGCTGGATTGAGGAGCCACGTGACAACCAATCCACGGACGCTCCAAAGAAGTGCTTCCCCTGCTGCAGTTAAAGTAAGACATCGCAGAAGCGTTGATTCGGGGATTCCAACAAAGAACTCCTGGGCTGAAAAAGCAAATAGCGGGCCCGCAATCAACGGACCAAGGCCTCTACAACTGCCCAACGTTGACACCCGTGGCGACAATTTTTATCATATTCCAGAATACTGCAAGCTGGACGACGCAATGCGTCGGAAAACGAAAAGTGAGATGCACAAAGTTCAATCTCTGTCTTCGTGTGTAAAAAAAAGCGTTGTTTAACTTTAAAATGCTGACGTTGGTCGGTGACCTGTCCACGATTCTCACAAATAAAGTGCACATTTGTCGACCGACTTGTTTCAGTTGAACTTAAAATTCCTTCTGTGTCTCTTCTAAGTTAAGGAGACGTTTAATAAAAATTTTCAGGAGGTTTCAACTTTTTTTCACTGTTTCATATGTCCTTGCCGAAGAGAATAGGCGCGTCTCATCACAGCTCTGCTCTGTCTCTATTGATGCCTCCCTTCTCTCACCCGGAGCTGACACGTCTCATCGGGCTCTAGGGATATGTATAAGCAGTTGTTCATGCAGTGGAGCCATTATCCCAGATATATATTGACGCACAATGCTGTACCAGTGAATCATCCAACGTACTCCGGCTATGAGTAGTGCAGTTCATGTAAAGGTGTTCATAAAAATGTTTGCGCTAAGCCGCAGGTTGAGCGATAACTACAGTTTAAATTCGCTACAATCAATATGAATGAGTTTATGCGTTCAAGATTTTAATGGCGCAGATAACAGGCTCCAAGCGTTGAACAGGTCACCACTTGGACGAAAAAGTACGATAAAAAACCAGATCGGAGGCCCTAATTTGGTGTGGAGCATGCGCTCCATGCGTTGCAATTGGACTTTTATTGGGGGCTTGTAATAGTGACCCGGACGACAGTGACCTCTGCGATGGTGTCAGCTAGGAAACAGAAGCCCTAGATCTTGTCACGAACAAAGAATAAACGGCTAGTCTTCGCGCCGACACCAATCGCCATTCCGTCACAGTACTGCAAGTACTGGTGGCCAGAAGACGAGTCATGCTAACTGCACGTGGAAGAGGTAGGGAAGAGATGAAGGCCTTACAAAGTGAGATGTCCGTCTGTTGTGTATGGCCCTGAGTCAGTATATGGTACCGAAGGTGATATGTGATGCGGCTGATGATTATCGCGTTGTCATATTGAGTGTCTCGAGTGAGAACAAAGCATGGTTGCGTGCCCTCATACGCTTGATGAAACCAGCCACTTGTTTGAACTACTATTGCAAGAGCTGGAGGGTGGGGGTAGCATCTAGAGGGTTGTGGATAAGGAAGACCGGGATCTTCACCAAAGATTCAACCGGCACCGGGTCCCCTTACATGTCCAGTTGTATTGGGGGAGGGGGCGGGGGTTCCATGGGGGCAACAATTCCGATTTCGTTCGAGAGCAGCAGAGCCCCGCATACGCGAAATGGGTGGTGGTAATATCTGTTGCTGTCTGTCGGATATCCCGATAGGATTGTTAGTCTTATTGATATTTGTGTTACCTCATTATTGCTCTGCTTTGAGTTTATGTACGGGCTTTTCACATCACTGTCTCCCCCCTCCTTATTATGTAATGACCTTGACTGGGTTTTCAAGGAAATAATAAATGATGATGATGATGATGATGATGATAATGGTATTGTACATGCTGGCATGTTAGGAAGAGATGAAGTCGGCTAAAACCCTGGTTTTTACTTGTAGCACCCAGACGAAAACGAATGGACTGTTATGTTAAATACGACCAGACGGCACCTTAAGCACCATTAAGTAGTTGTTAATAAAATATAATCATGACAAACAGAATATAACCACAATGCATTCTTCCGCCAGCGCATATAACCACATATATATCACCTGTACAACTTTACATCCCAGCCATAACTGTCGGCTCAAAGGCAGTACATATGCTTAAGGTGCAGCTCAGCAAAGGTAATTTTTGTGCTGTATTTTCTTGAAGGCTCATTTCTGGGCCTAATTTGTGAACCGAGCGTTAGGTATGACAAACTTCTTATGACGCCTCAAAACGTATCTGTCGGCGTACAAAACTTGCCGAAGAGTCTACGAGTTGTCCACTGGTTGAACATATTGCTCATTCTGCACACATTTATGTAATCATGAAATCTAGCGAGCAGTGCAGGTCAGACCGCAGGTGAATTCAAAAACTTACAAATGCGCTTGTTATTCAAACATATGTTCCTAAAATATATGGAGCAAAAACATCCAATTTTATTCAGATAAACTCCCCTGTTAAGGCCACTTGTCGACAGTTTCTAATAAAAGATTGAATGTAGTTTCAGTCGACATTTTTTTGCACTGTACTTGAAAAATCGTACTATACAATGCCACAAGTTTTTCAACAGTGATAGACAACTGCACCTCAGCTCGGCGCCCGTAACTATTGCAAAGACATGACCAGAATGATGACAGGAAATATGCGCGGGTCCTGAACAGGAAATTTTTTATGTAAACAATGCCAGACGAACGCTGAAGGCTGGAGTTTGTGATTAGTCGCCGCTTAAGATGACAATTATATCGAAATATCACAGTGCGCTAATGTCAGGGAAAACTCTTCAAGGGGGTTATCCGAATCATCTGTCAAGTTCGCAGTTACAACAGACGTAAGCGACGACAGCGACCATATCACGCCATGATTTTTACAGCCGTCTGTTGCGTGTGTCTCTCCTCTATATCCAAGAGCCAAACACAAAAGTTACCATGGCAACTCTGGCAAATATTGCACGATTTATCTTAGAGGAGGTCTATCTATAGCAAAAGAAATAAAGATTCTTCTGAAGACGAGCTTCAGACAGACTCTTCGCGCTGCGCGACTTTGAGCTCCAGTATCTTCTTGGTAGTGCTCGATGCCACCCGCGCGATCTTTCTCGCAAGTGGAGCCGATGGCTTGTTGCTCCGTTGCGAAGGAGTCGGGCTTCGCCACTTCTTCGTGTGGCTCCCATGGCTTTCCTCACGCACTGCCGGCTTGACGGCTCCAAAAGCGTTCTCTCCCACTGCAGAATTGAAAATCGATAGTTTGCATCATAGTCGAAACATAAAAACAGGCTTCAGTGTTTAAAACACACTGCTGCGCTGTGGGTGCGGGTGGTTGTAATCACAGCAACGAGATAGCGGCTAAAGATGGAAGGTTGACCCTAATCGTAATGATGACGTTTGGTGGCTCCTCGTGATTTGCGGCAACCATTACTGGCGTAAGGTCACACTGGGACGTTTCTGTTGCGAAAGCAACACTACTAGCGAAAGCAACACTACGCTAGTCGCCGAGCCATTTCGCGGAGCTCTGGAAAAGCCAGATGCGCATGCGCGAGCAGCGGGTGCCGTCACACGGCGCACAGCTGGCGCTCCATCGCCTCGCCGACAGTCTCCCCCTCTCTATCTCTCTTCCTCTCTGATGCGCAGTAGCGATTGGGCACCGCCATCTGCGTGGTTTGTGGTGATTATAAAATTTAGAGTAGCTTAGCTCTGCTATGCCAGGATATACGCAGCGTGAGGGGAGGGCGAGGTGTCCACATCTCGGTGGACACCTGAACCAGAGGGTTGTCAGGGTGGAACCAGAGGAACATAGACGCAGGACGAGAAAAAAGGAGGAACACACACCACACCGCTGGTTGGTGTTTTGTGTGTCCCCCATTTTTCTTGTGTTCCGCTGGTTCCACCCTGATATTATTATGAACCAACTAGCCCAGCAATTCACACTCCTGAACCAGAGGAAAGGGGCATAACTGCCCTCTTGGAATGGTGGACACCTCAACCATGCTTTAAGCTAAGTGGCGGTAGTGACAGGTGTGCGCTGCATGCGTTGTCATTGACAACATTGTGCCACAAACACGGCGCTGTAGCCATAGGCCGTCGGCGTTCATTGTGTTCATTGGCGTTGGCGTTGACCACGTTTTACACTCCGAACATTTTAAGGAAAGAAAGCGCGCACACTGGCTTGCAGGTTAAGCGCACGCCTGGATCGTGCTTATAGGTACGTGGGTCGATGAGGGACAGATGTGAGCTGCAGGCATTGACAAGGTTGTGCCAGAAACGCGGCGCTGGAGCCATAGGCCATCAAGGTTCATTGTGTTCATTGGCGTTGGCGTTGTCAACGTTTTGCACTCCGATCATTTTAAGGAAAGGAAGGCGGCGCGCTCGGCGAGGCACGCAAGCTGCGCGTAGTGACGTTACTTGCTCCTCGCGCATGCGCAGTATGGTTGTGCAAGAGCAGACGAAACGGCGAGACTGCGGGCAGTGTAGCTCACGCAACAATATATGGCTACGCGCAGACGTTGCTTTCGCAATCCTCCAGGTTTAACCAGAACTAAACCACGGCCAGTTTTCATTCGGTATTCTTAACAGCAAAAGTTTTCTTCTTCTGTCTGAATGCGTTTATGAGTCATCCCAAGCGGATAAATGCTAAAAAAAGAGTTTTTTTTTTATTCGAGCTGTTTGCAATTAGGCATTAAGGGTTTCGACAGCGCTCTCACCGTGTTGGAGGCTGACGCGATGCGTGCAACACAGCTGAGCCCTGGTAAGTGCTTCTCGTCCGAGTTCGGCGCAGCGCTGCCTGGTGGCTGGTTGTCTCTGGCAGTTTCCCTGGAACCGTGGTCCTGGCTGCCCTGCAGTTGAATTCTTTCGATGCCGGTGTTCGGCGAAGAGTTCTTCGTGCTCGATGTTGGCGCCAGAACTGTACCCCGGTGGTCGTCTCTGGGTGGTTCGGTATCTGCGGCGTTCGGGATTACGGAGCTTCCCTTCTTATCCTGGTCATCAGCCGCATGCGGAACGTTGTTTGCTTGGTTCGCGGTGGGCGAAGCGCCGGTGGGTGGCTGGTCGTCTCTGGGAGCTCCCACAGGGTCACCATCTTGGTTACGGCGCCTTTCTTTCGTTGTTCGGGAGCCCGCACCCGACGAAGACCTAAGGTCTGGCTTCTCCTTCATGGCGGAAACCGATGACACGCTGGCCTTTCTCTCTCCTTGCTGGACTTTTTTTCGGGACAGCTTTGCCTCTGGACCGCTAGCTCCTTCTTCTTCTTCTTCTTCTTCACCTCTTTATAATGGCAGCTATCAAATTTTTTTCTTCTTCTTCGCGTGATATGCGGAACTTCTTTCTCTTTCCTTGCCTGGGCTTTTCAAGGCACGCGCTTCCAAGTCGGGATTATTTTTGTTGTCCTCGCATAAAAAGTGGCACACACCTTCTTTGGAAAATCTCAAAATAGTTTAAAAGCAACTTCCTTAACGTAGATAATATCTTGCAACAAAAACTTGACGGGACCCTTAAGCTCCCCTCTAAGGGTATGGCACGAAGCGTTAGTTATTCCCTCCAATTACATGGGGTCCTCTTTGCTTGTCACGTCTCACACACGGACGCTGTTCTTTCTTCCACGATCACATAAGGCTTAACCTACGTTTAAAGGTTCACTAGAGAGTGCTCTGGAATAATTCATCTTGCATTTATTTCATTTTTTGGGTTTTCTTGAGTAAATATTTTTAGCCACGGACAACATGCTGGAAATTATGGCCACGAAACTAAAAATACGCGTGGACTATTTTCTTTTGGCGAGACTCAGCCTCATCATCCTGGAATGGTGATTAAAATACCGTAATCCGTGTAGACTACTGAAGTATTTTTTTTGCTCCTTTTGGAGACGACGTAATAGTTTCATAAAGCTGCTGCATGTTTGTGGTTCAGAGAACATATAAACGAAATAAGGGTGGTGAAGTGAGCTTACTGTGAAGTCACTGCCGCACCAGTGCAGCATCCAATGCAGTAACACACCGATGAGTGTTGTTCAAGTGAAGGTGCTCGTAATAAAATTTATGCTAAGCCGCAGGTTGAACCATAGTCACTACCTAAGTCGCCCCAGCGTTGATTATCGTGTGTCGAAAAATTATCTTCTGGAAAGCTTAACTTGTGTTGTTTTTAAGGAAATAATAAATTTTAACCAACTTTCTTAAACAACATAATATTCGACGGCTACAGATATATGCCAGGATGTAGCGGAATAGCTAGTTAACGCGAAGCCAATCTTCCTGGATGCTCAAAGTAAGCAGCATATGATCAAGAACTTCCTGCCACTCTCAGAGGGTTGTTTCTGAGCTACCTGGTGGTGCTCCCACACACCTTTGGGGCCTAAAATCTTTCTCATGTTTGCAGCGCCATGTTTACTGGGCTAAGTAAACTGGTTTTTTTTTTCCGCTCCCAGAAATGCTTTACTGCCGAAGCGGAGTCCGTGGACTGTTTTTATCTGTTTTGTAATCGCTGCAGTAACTTTTAGCTGTAAGTTACATAGACCGACAAACATGCCCTGGTTTTCTACACAAACGCGCCAACAGGGCGCCAGCATTCGGCATGGCATGGTAAGACAGGGTATAGTGACATAGAACTCGAATCTTAACTTAATAAGGAAAATAGCAACTTCTTCCAGCAGCTTTCGAGGCCAGCTTGAAAAGCAAAGCATAAAATGGCCAACGTGTGTTTCTTAGGAACTGACGAGACCGTGTCATGAAGTCAGCAACAATACGCGACAATTTTCCGCCTGTAATGGTGATTACAGGAAATGAGTTTCTATACGTTAAAAACATAGGAAAGGCTGAGAAGGCTTTCGTGTAATGATTTGCTCGACCGCAGTTTTCGGGATTCAAGTTCAAACTTTACGCATCCTTGACTTAGAGAGAAAGCTGTGCTGGCCACAGTAAATTGTTCTAAGGGGAGCGGCTAAAAACCGCCGCCAATAACCTCGAGTAACCCCCAGAGAGCACAGTGTTGCTTGGATTTTTTCACTTCAGCCGAGTTGAATCCCTAGACTTCCCTAGTTCGGATCGTCCCCATGTGTCGGTGGCGCGGGCGGCAGAACGGTGGACGGCGGCCACATTCCGAATTCACGATGCTCACGTGCTTCGCTTATCTGTGCGACCACTAGCGTCATGGAACAGCTTCACCACATAAAGATACATATAATTGTCCGCTCTGTTGAATGCGGTATGCTTCTAATACTGCTAAGAATTTTCATTTGAAAGGAAAGCATCCTAACGAGTGTGGGCCCTTTGTGAAAAATGCTGCAACGCCGTTTTCGTGTGACGTTTGTGGAAATGCAAGTTTTACTAATCGGTCCCTTTTGATGCAGGACTGCCAGTGCCTGCACGGTTTTGTGCCGACGTAGTACAGCACGCACAAGTTCAGCACGACTGAAGGTGAGCACTACACGACGCATGTCAGCGCAGTCTGTGTCCCCTCTCGTTCTCCGTCCTGAAGTGCTGTTGGAAAATTATAAATACCAGCTCGCCCAGTCTGCAGTTGTGTAGCATAATTAGCTGTGCTTGAAAGGTTATTGTCCTCTTTTGCGGCGCGTATTGTGTTAGTTGCATCCAGTCCTTTGTGCCTTTTTCCCCATACTTGCAGGACGTTGTGAAATCTGGCATGCTGGCTTTGAAAGCATATCCCACATCAGCCACGTGGCATGTTTGCATTCTTACTTCTCACTCAACCTCTCATAATTTTTGAACTGGTCTAACCGCTATCTTGCACTGTCGACTATTCCCGTGACTCCACGCACCTGTCACACAGTAGCGCGCATGTTAAGCATTTAGTACTCGTTTTACTAATTGCTAGTCATGTGTTGACTTGAGCAAAGTGGAACAAGCGGTAGCAAACGAAACGAATTATGGAAACAGTGCACTGCATTGTTTGTGACAAATAGGTACAGGATGCATGCACGCTTGTGCTTTCCCCCTTTGAACTACTACATCCACTGTCCCCTTGACTGTTTTGAACACGAATCTGTTCAGTTTTGTAACGTGATGAAAAGAAACTATTTCCTGGTCCGTGTCCTTCAATATGCACACAAAAAAGGCCATGAAGTATTCATCATGTAGCTATAGCAAGCAAATGTGCAGTCCAGTAGCTAGCTGACGATTTACACCTGAGGAATGAAACGTTCCGAGTAAGAAATTCTTCCCGGCTGCATTCATTTCTTCTGTCACATTAGTGATTTTTCAGACAGGCAGACAGATTGAGGTTATACTGCGATCCAGGTCATATATAGGGTTGCTGAAAAGGTTTCGATGACCCTCGCATCCCTCAAGTCGAATATACAGCAGCTTTTCTTCCATGTCGTGCATTTCTGCTGCAGCTGTCAGGCTTAGTTTTCTAAGAACTGAAGTATGTGAGCAGGTGTTACACAAAAATGAATTCATAGTGACAAAAATATAACGTTATTTGTGTACATTTGTTACAGCTGGCAAAAGAAATAATAAATCAAACTAATAGTGCCTTGCCTGCAAGAACTGTGTTTAGTATGCTAAGTGTCAGCAAACAAAATATTAAAAGCGGTGAAATAGTGAAGTGTAGAAGCATACCTTGGCATTCCTTTAGATTGGGTTACTGCTGCTATGGGCTGCTTACAGTGATTTCAGTGCCAACTGAACATCACGCTCATTGAAATTTCAGGCGTGATTTGTTTCATCATTTTTCTTTTTTGTGTGCATGTGTGTGTGTGTGTGCAAATATTTTTGTGGTAAGCTGCCTCCTGTGCTTTAAGTTTCAGAAGAATATGACTGAATGTTATAACATGCCACTTGCTTGTTCTATGCATGTACCATGTACACTTGACTAAGGGTCCTGCACTCGTGTATCGGCCACTATGCCTGCCTTGGGAGCCACTAATTACGGGGGAGAGAAAAATTTGCAAAAAGCAACTGCACTTCATGCATGTGCAGCCTTCCTTGTGTGGTACACTACCCAGGGAGTTACCAGTAATGACAGCTGTCTGCTACTATCATCATTATCATCTTCAAACGTGCACTGCTCTGCAGCTGTGTGCCATTTAAAGCAGAATTCAGATGCATGTGCTCAGAGCCAATGGAAACGGCCGACCATGAAATGATGCCGACTGGACAACTAAGTTTGCTGCTCGTGGATTTTCAATTCTTGGTGTGTGGTGTCTCCAGACATAATGCTTTAAAATTACAGGAATTTGAAATGCAATGAATACAACAGAAATGACTTCATTTACAAGGGTAGCAAGGATTCGGGCCCAATCATCAGTGACAGCAATACCGACGAAGAAAACAGGTGCCTGCAACTGGACAGCAGATGTAGCGTCAGGCTATATAGTACAGTGAAGTAGTTTTCCCGTAGTATGGTTGGGAGATTGAACAAGTGTCGCTTTCGTGTAAGGGCCATACCTTGCCAAAATTGCGAAATAAAAGTGCAACCTTAGTCGAGTGTATGCGGCATTTCTTTACTCGTTGTTTTCGAGGTTTTATTTTTTAATGCGAGTATTAAAAGCCTGATTGGGGGGAAAAAGTTTTAGTCATAAGATTCGCCAATTGGCTGGAGGGAAGCGAGGTCACTTGTAAAGGCACCAGCGGCTTCTAATGCTATTGAATTGCTAACACACGTGGTAATCGGGTCCCTCCAAATTTTTTTTTCTATGCATCTGTGGTTTGCCTTTCTTAGAGCAGTTTATGTGGTTGTCTGAAGCAAACCACATCTTGAAATGTTGGCATGCCAAAACCTTAAATGGGGCCCATGCATTCCGAGGCATGTATCCATGGCAGAGTTTGTTTCGGTATGCATTTTCACGTATTATATTCTCTGTTTACAGGTTTCAGCGTGAACATCATCATGCTTCTGGTCCACCTACATT
Source organism: Amblyomma mixtum (assembly GCF_055824585.1). Taxonomy (NCBI): domain Eukaryota; kingdom Metazoa; phylum Arthropoda; class Arachnida; order Ixodida; family Ixodidae; genus Amblyomma; species Amblyomma mixtum. The sequence goes on from NC_143013.1 coordinate 89,190,518, forward strand.
TTGCCTGCCCGCAGTTTTATCACAATGCTTGGATACTGCACCGTTGCTCTTGAGGAAACCTGCAAACTGCCTGCATTGTAGCACTAGAATTCTTTGCTCATGTTTATGCTAGGGTCTCATCCTGAAGTGCTGCCAGCAGTTAAAGTGCGTGCAGCAGCACATATTTAATTTTTAAAGTTGTGCATGTTCCTGAACTACCTTGCGATGGTATGTGCACCGCTTGGGGAGCAGCGTTTTTTTCCCCCCATCAAGCATGCTCCTTCCTTTGATGTCAGTTTTGCAGACATGTCATAATCTACAATGTGAGCTTCTGGATGTTTGTGAATTTTTGTTCTTGTTCCTATCTCTAGATTCCTTATTCATACTCTGAGAAGGTTGCTGGTCAGCACCGGTCCGTGATGCTAACTGAAATACAGTTAAAGGGTCCGCCGTAACGGCTCTGGCTGCTGACTCCAAGGTGGTGCAGTCAAATCCTGGCCACAGTTCGATAAAGGTGTAAAAATTCCCGTTTGCTGCGAGATGTCAGTGCACGTCAAGGAACACGTACATTCAGTCTAAATTAATCCGCAGCCCTCCACTAGGGCGTTCCTTGTTGCCAGAGTGCAACTTTCGGGCATGAAACCCTGCGTGCCATACCACAGCAGTATGGCTGAGAGTTCAGTTATGTCAGAACGTTAAAGATGTTTGTTTTGAAAATATTTCAAATTGCTTACTAGCTCTATGCGTGTAGCTGTGCACAATGCTAGCGATGGCCAGTGTGCCATGCCTCTTGTTACCATGGCACTGGGCTAAGGCTACTAATATAAAAACATTTCCGCGCAGACACATCTAGCTGACAGGTTAGGGCTATGGTGCACTAAACAGGATTTCTTGCAGTCCCAGTGTGCATGCTGCGAACATTCTTACAAACGCCCCGGCTCCCACATTTTTTTTTTACGTCACCACGGAGAGTAGGAGGAGTCAGCCAACATGGTTGGTATGGTAAAAAGCATGCGGAGTGGCTTTCAGCCAATTGTGTTTCAGTTCCGCTGTGCCGTTGGCTGAGTAATATGAATTCAAAGTGATCTTTGAAAAATGTTTGGGCTGCTTTTTGGGCTATATACAGCTGTAACAGACATGCGGGCACATCACCACTGTAGCTGCAGATGAGAAACTTTGTCAGCTTGCTTCGGACTTACTTCAGTGATATATTCTCTGAACAAGAAATATGTACCGGCTTTATCAGATTACTACTCACAGAATCTCCAAAAACAGTAGTGAAAATTACTTTGGGTATCCTAACAGATGAAAGTATTTTCATTGGCCATCGCAGATTGACGAGGTCAAGTCTCGCAAAACCAAATAGTCCATGCGTATTTTACTTGTGCGGGCCTAATTTCTGGCTATGTTGTCTGCATTTGAAACTAATCATTCAAAGAAAACATACCCCCCCCCCCCCCTCCAGAGCACCTTTATTGCTCGTGTTGGTTTTCTTAAATCAATGCAGGCCTTTCTCGTCGGCCGGAGGCTGTTCGCGACTTTGCTGTAGCTCATTTGAGCATGTGCCAATGCTGTTGAATAAAGAATTTTCAGATATTTTGCGTTTTGATGAATGAGCTCCAACTTGATATTTCTCACATGCACAGCACTGTTTGCGAGCACCTTGAACGCAGAATGTTTCCAAAGAAGAGACCGTGCAGAGCACACACTTGAGGGTTTGATGTTGTTCTCATATCCAGGTCGTTATATATTGCTTTTGTGGGCGCAGAGAGGAAGTAATGCGATCTAGAGCTGGGCACCTCATCACGTTTGAACAAGACGAGAAATTCTTTGGCACACATTTTTTTGAATGAAGGCAAGTCGACACATTGCTTGGAGAATGAGATGCTGGCTGTTTGCTTTCACAAGGAACGAAAAGGAACTGAACACTAGCAAAGGCAATTTCAATGAAGCTGCAGTGCAAAAGTGTGTGTGTTGTAGAAGTGAATCGGATATCTGCAGGGCGTCCAATATAACCACACAGTTCCACAATGCAGGTTCTTTTAGCTTGTGTGCAGTTTTGGGATCAACCAGACTTGCAGTGAAATTTGGTCAGGCAAAGTACATGTGGGTTGCGTGCACGCCTCGCAATCTGGAGGTGCTTCGTCCATTTCCCCGCACCTTCGGAAAAAATTTCATTCTTTCTTGCTGATGACGTCACCGTGTTTATGAACGCCAATTAATCGTATGGTCCACTGCTGAGTTCATGCGAGACCATAGTGACGTCATTGGCGGCTTTCGGAACAACGCCGGGTGCCGGGTTTCGTTACCGATAAGCCATGTAATGCTTTCCCATTAAAACATCATCGGAAGCCATTGCACACACTTAAAACAAAGCTGCCTCGACAGCCGCTTTCGCCATTTCGGTCGGTAGCGAAACTGAACACGGAAACCTGGCTTTGTTTACATGTACGAGGCGCTTGCCAAAGCCGCATAGTTTGGTTTCTGCCTCAAGTATCCACAGAAAGACTCAGGCGTTACCTCCTTTAAAGGTTGACAGGCTTGCAAAAGGCACACGGTAGAGTTTATTTCAGCAAGAAATCAGGTAAGGGTAAACTTTATTTTAGCCCGTTTCGACCACTTCCGCGCCTTCACAATGTCAGCGGATTTACAAGGTAAAGTAGTACGAGTAGGGACCCCACTATAAAGCACCTAAACTTTGCTGCGCGATGACAGCGCCGTGCTTCCCCCTAGCGAAAGATTTCCGAGGCTTTGATCGGGCACGACGAAGTCCGAAGTCACGGCGCTTTGACTTGCCGTGTTTGCGTGCTGCTCGTTACCGTTGGAATCGCCTCCGCGTGGGCGCTGCGTGTGCCCTCATTCACACTCACTTAACGATTCCTGCCATGTGCGCAGATTTCTGATGGCACCATATAGTCATGTGAGCGAGTACGTCATTTGAGAGAAGCCTGAGAGACAAGCATGGCGCTTCCCCGCCTTTCGGCAACCAGGGTGCCGCTTCGGTCTGCGCTAAAACTGCCCACCGATGAACATAATCAGGCATCTGCGAAAATGCATTTACCGTGTGTCCCAAAAATGACTGATGGATTTTGAAAATCAATAAAGAAAACACGGAATGAGATAGAATTGTATTGTTTGCGGCCTTACGTTCAGGAAATAATCGAATTTTAGCGGTATAGTTCTGAGACGAAGCGTATTTTCATCTCGATGACTACGTCAACAAGCAGAACTCGCGATTTTGGGGAAGCGAAAATCCTCATATTGCTTAACCATCATTTCTGCATTCACCAAAATCATTGGTATGGGCTGCGGTTTCCTCAAAAGGAATAATAGGGCCATTTTTTCAAGAAGTAACCCGTAAATCCTGTACGATATCTTGGGATACTGGAAGAATTTGTGGCGATACATGCCGCTTTGGAGGACCGTCCGGACGCCTCCTGCTTCATGCAAGATGGCGCTCGTCCACACTGAACGCGTGCAGTATTTTATTTCCTGAACGAACATTTCAGTGAGCATATGATTGCCTTGGATTACGACAAGCATACAGGAAGTGGCATGGCATAGCCTCCTTATTCGCCAGACTTGACGCCCTGCGACTTTTTTCTTTGGGGGTACCTGAAAGGTTTGGTTTACCACGAAACTCCACCAACAATTGCGGAGCAGAAGCAGCACATGTCTACAGCATGTGAGACAATTCCAAGTGACATGTTAGAACGGGTGTCTGGGAACTTTTGCCTCAGATTGCGCCACGTCGTCGCAGCATCTGGTGGTTACATTGAAAATGTCATTCTTTAGTTTTTTGCAACTGTCCTAGCAAAATTTTCATAGAGGTGTTTTATTTTTCTATAGCTATCAGCGCCAGCTCTTGGTGGAAATGTAAACTAAATTTGAATAAAATTCCCTGATTTCCTAAGCGTAAGGCCGCAAACAATACAATTCTATCTCATTCCGTCTTTTTTTTTACTGATTTTCAAAATTGGTAAATTGGTTTTTGAGGAAAGGAAATCGCGCAGTATCTCTCTCACATATATCGGCGAACACCTGAACCACGCCGTAAGGGAAGGGAGGAAGGTAGTACAGTTTTTTTTTTTTTTCAAAATCCATCAGTAATTTTTGGGACACACGGTATATGTATTTCGAAAATCTCACTCGGATGATAGCCGGAGAGTTCGAATGAAAAAATGGCTTATCATACGCATCACTGGACGAAAAATGCACATGGTATAGTCTTTCAACCATGAAGGCGTACGCCTTGTCCTTGTAAGACGGCCTTCTGGAGACGGATGGCTTTATGATGCCTGTCTAAGCCTTGACTGGGCTCTTCTTTATTTGGAATTCGGAGAGCTCCTGGATGCGTTAGTAGTGCACATTAGTGAACGGAGACGCCAGAGGCTCTCGCAGTTGTGAGTCGCCCACAACCTTGAAGGGCTATTGTAGAGGTGCCGCAGATGCAGCTTAGTCTAGTCGTGGGAAAGACTGAGGCCGTCGACGACACTGTCCTGACGCAAACACAGAAATGAAGTTCTTGCTAATGAATGACCCGGTGCTCCAGATGACACCGCAGTAGGCTCACTACGCGGTTTCCCTAATACTGCTGCCTAAACACAAATTAGCCTACCTGAGAGTAAAAAGAGAGTACGTTGTTTCTATTGCACTCCCTTTTAGGGGCAGGGGACCCAGCCCTGGGGTGTATTTCCTTCTGTAAAAATATAGAGTACTCACAGTTGGCAACAGAAACAAATTCCTTCTTCAAAACATGCGAAGTTTTAATAGTTCCGAAGATTTTACCCCAGGTTTCCATCCCATATATTTGCTCACTTCAAGACCTCCGGTGCCGCATATAAAATCCTCCTTACATTCTTAACTGCATCAAATTATTATGCTTTGTTGCGGGAATATGCCTCTGCTGCCAGGAGGAAGCAATCGCCCTATTTAGTGATGAAAATCTATCCCGGTACTTGGGTAGCATCTCCCGCCCCTAAAAGAAAGTACGCTAGAGGACAGCTTCCCCCTTTCCACTTCCATATGGCAAATTCGTGTTCAGAGTGCAGTCACAGTGAGCCTGTATACTGAAAGTTTCAAGGGCTACCGAACTCCACGCCAACGGCCAAGCTCATGGCTCTAGGAGTACATAATACCCTCAAAGAGATGTGGGAAGCACAATGGCTCTCACAACACAATAGGCTCGCACTTACAACACCCGGCAGAGAACTGCTCGAGAGTATCCATGTTAATCAGCCCTATACAATCGACCAAAGGAAAGAGGTCCCACGCGATGTGAGAAGACGCATCAACGTGCATCCCATTCCGCGGAATATGCATCCCGCATATAACATCGAGAGGAGGAAAGCAAGAGGGGAAGCCCTGCAGAAAAAAATGGGACAAGCAAACTGACACCCTCTACGTGGATGCAGCAGGACCAAACAATGGAGTCATGACTATTGTAGTCTCAACGCCTTCAGGGTCGATGGTGAACTGCGCCTCGGTGAAAACATCTAACCCCACTCACGCAGAGGAGGCAGCTATTGCATTAGCTGTAGCATCTAACCCCAACGCCGTTGTGCTCACTGATTCCCAGAACGCCTGTCGCAACTTCAATTACGGATTAATTCATAAGTCAGGGTTGTCATTGCTGACTAAGCATCTGCCCAACCAAGCCTCAGTCATCTGGTTTCCAGGTCACCTGGAACTACCAGGAGGAAACGAAGCCGCCCACAGGCATGCCCGAGCTCTTCTATACCGGGCGTCTCCCCCTGATGACCATGAAGGGTGCCGTGACCTAATAATAGGTTTAGCAGTGTATGCTGACAATCTCGCGCCATACAGAACAGCCAGAAAGGAGTACCCAACACAACACAAATCCCTCAATAAGTTAGAAGAGAACACCCTTAGGAGACTACAAACCAACACATACCCAATGCCAGCTAAATTACACCAGTGGTACCCTACACTATACTCTCCGCAGTGCCCACACTGTGGAGAGGTAGCTAACCTCTACCATATGGTGTGGGCATGCAAATTTAATCCCTTAGTTGACCCCATTCCCAACCCCTCGGAGGAGCAGTGGGAGGCTATTCTGCTCAGCGATGATCCTGATCGTCAGCACTGGCTGGTGGGGAGGGCCAGCGCAGCCGCAGCAGCCAATGGACTACCGGACTAGGCGGCCCACCCACATGTTCTGAGAATACTGGACAAATAAAGATGTTTTTAATCAATCAATTCAAGGGTGTGATCAGCGGCTCATCATAACGGCGCCAATCCTTCATCACTTCGTTCAGGCCAGAATGAATGACTAGCCTTACTTCACAAAAAGACCAGGTCGAGTCTGGAGTTTGGTAAAAGGAGTGTTAGGGACTGAAGTCTTGTTAAAACCTTGAGATCGTTGCGCTTGCGTTACTCCGATGGTGATGAGGTGGATATGAGCTGCTGATATCAAGTTCCAGAATGTAACTATTGTAGCCTCCATGTCTTTGTTGGGCCGGTCCAATTTTCATAGAAATTTACGTGCGCCAGGGTTTCTGATTGTTCCTCTCCCTTGCAAAATGCCTGTAAGACCAGATTAGGTGCACGGTGTTCGACTTGCAGAGCTTGCATATCCAGCCGACCGCATCTGGTGGGACGGGGATAGTCTGCTTCCTGATAAGTTTGTTTATCACTCGATTGTACCAGCTCAATATAAAGGTTATTTTCTGTTAACATTGCTTTGACTGGCTCGCACTTTATTTAAGAATAGTTCGGCGGCGCTGCTGAGTCTTCATGGCGAACGTGCTTTCGTCCCCGAGATGGTCTATTGAGTTCGAGCTTTGAGTGCCCAGAACAGAGAATACCTTTTGGGAACCGAACAATGCAACTGAAACAAAGACGAAATACACTCAGCATCTCATCACTGACCCAGTTGCCTACGTTAGCAGAGCTTAACATGTTAACAGACATGTTAACAAACATGTTAACAGCTTAAGAGACGTTAACATGTTTCGAGAAGATCCAATAACGTCCCACAAAAAAAAATTAAACTGAAGTTCCAATTCGCACAAAATACTATACAACTTCGTTTTCATCGCCTTCTTCCAACTTACACGGAGCGCCGAAGGCATCCACGTGTCACGTTATGCGAGCAATGCATCGGCGCGAAGGCTCGAGACCCGTGCACGCCCTTGGCATGGCGTTTATCCAATGCGTTCCACCGAGCTGCGCCCTTCTGGCACCGAAGGTACTTTAGATCTTGCCCTAGGCCTTCCATCTGCTACCCGCGAAAGAGATGGTTCCAGCAACGAAGTCAACCGAGGTGCCAGTGCAGGTATGTTTCCTCTACAGAGCGTCGCTACACGCCTTTAAACTTCATCTTTCCAGTGTTCTGCAGCCACTGAACATTCGGGACAACCCGGTATCGGTCGTTCCAGGAGGTGTTCGTCATAGCTTTGTCAGGTATCTTGGAGGCCTGCAAATGATTCTCTACTTTTTTATCCAAGAGGGCAGAAAGAAATATTTTTCATGGCTGGGCAGTATGGCAGATGAGTGACACATCCTAAAGGTATCGGCGCACCTTCCCTCAGAGCTACACAATACGCTCATTTGAGCACACGCTTTTAGGTAAAACCCGATTTCTGCCAGAAAATCTCCTCTCGGAAGTGTATTTTGACGTTGAAGACATATGAACGTATACACACAATGTCAATGCTAGCACCAACCCTAAACCCTGGCCCTCAAGCTGCATCGAAATCACGAAGTTGCTTTCATGTTATTAAGGAAAGAAACATTTTTAGCGTGAACAATAATAGATATTTTTTCAGCGTGACGAGCACAGGAACAAGAAGAACGACAACACGGGCGTTGAACACTACTCTCCGTCTTCGCCGCGCTGGAAGAATATGACGAACAAGAGCCAACTCAGCTCACACTGCGTGCTATTGAAACAATACGTCAGTCAGCCACATCAACGATGTGCATGCAGCATTCTCCATATATTCTCTTCCATCTTATGCGTATATATGGAAGGAGTAAACTAAAAGCAGCTGAAACAAATCGCGTGACGCAAGCACGAGACACAGGCTCAACTAGGCATGCCGCGAAAAAGGCTATTAGTTGCTGCAGTATTCTTCCTGAGCATTAAATAATCGTTTGGTTAAGATGATTTGGAAGAACGCTTTATGGAGTTAGAATCTGATCAAGCCTGCTGTCGTTTTTTTTTTTTTCAGATGGCCATGTTCTTGTCTCCGCCCGAATCAATGGCGCCAAGCATCCAAGAAAGGCTCGCGGAGCTGCGAATGAGCTCCGTGTTGGTGGCGATGGCGAGCATGGGCCTCTTGTGCGTCGTAATCGCTCTCGGCGCCATGTACATGCTACCCTGGAAGCGCACTCCGTGCTCAACCATCGCCTGTGCAGAGTTTGCAAAGCTCCTGAAGTCATCGATGAACAGGTGCCACAAACATTCCTTTAGAAAACCTTATTTGAAGGGACTCTATAAAGGCGCTTTTCATGCTACACATCCTAGTTTTTGTTTTCAGAGACCTGACTCTAAACCACTAGGCTCGCTTAACCTTTTCATTTTGTTTCCAGTATTTTTTTCCGAGAAAAGTGCCTTCAACCAAGCTGCTAGCATTTCCCACGTTATAGCTCGACTTGTGACGTCACTGTGGACTGCAACGCTGCAAGCAGCGAACGCGATATTGATGACCTTCACCTTACGCCCTGCTTTTTGAGCCTACATCCGCACGTTTTCGTGTCCCGCTCACGTCAGGGTCTACCTTCCTCGACTCTCTTGTGACTTCACGATCACGTCGCCTGCACTATATGTGATTCGTTCACCCTAAAGCCACATTGTAAGAGATGCTTATAATATTTCTGAGATGAATGCATGTTACGTCATACTCAGGGCTTCGAACCCATCCAAAATTTTAGCGTGTACATACCCCGTTATAGCGCGGGGGCACGTCTTTATCCGTATACGGAAATCAGCACTGCTCCAATCGTCGCGATGCTTATGGACTATGTAGCACTAAGATATAACAGCTATTTATATTCACGGCCGCAAGTTCAAAGCATGGTAGCGCTAAGTCGGCTTAGTGGTTAACATCACTTGCTCAAGCTTGCATAGCAGAATGGTTATTTCTAGTATTCATAGTTAAATTATCCAGTTATTTGTCACTGGACCACATGTTGTGCCTAAATTCTTTCAAAACTCCCCTCGCCGCAGTGCATAAAGAGCATCTGAATAGTATGTTTGGATGAACGTTGCGAGTTCTTTCTGTATTACAGCGGCAGAGGATGCGTCAGCTCCCATCCTCATTGATCTTTTCACTTCTGTCCTTGTCTTGAGAGTGTTTCTATAAGCAACCTAGTGCCGGATCTTCAAATGGGGATTCCCTTGTCCTAGCTAGAACTTCAACAGTACAACTTTCGACAAATATGGTACGCAAGCGGCACTGCAAACTCTGGAATCAAGTGCGCGGCTTTTACAGTGTGTTCGAGTTCACTACAACACCGTTTAGCGCAGGGTTTCTTAGACACTGCCGTGATTTCAGCATGTGTGTGTTAGGAAACATGCCTCTTCATAATAATTATTAGGCCGGTTTTTCAAATCATACAATTACTAAATTAACTGCGCAGGAGTGAATAGGATATTTATCAACTGCATGTGTATTAAATGTTGCAAGCACAAATTTATCGATCACGTTTTTCACCCCTGTTGTTTCTTATTTTGTAGTGTATAACTTCTTCAGCTAAGTACTGCTTTTAACACTATGTTTGTTCGCAGTCACCTTTTCTTAACTGTACCGCTGCCGACAGCGAGAACTGCACAAGTTTTCACCGAGTTTTTATTGCAGTTGCTGTGTTTCATTAATTACCCCTGTTTTGCTTAAATGATACAGGAGGTCCCAGTATAATCACTGACTACGGGACCTTCTTCGGTATAAATGTTCCCACCTTATATATTCTTTCTTTATTACAGTAAATTCATTCCAAACCCCAGGTGGTCGAAATTTCCGGAGCCCTCCACTACGGCGTCTCTCATAGCCTTAGTCGCTTTGGGACATTAAACCCCACAAACCAAACCAAACCAGTAAACTCATTCCGGCTGTGAACAAAGAGCGTCGCATCGTTTCAGGTCCGCGAACCCCTGCAACAACTTCGGTAATTTCGTCTGCGTTGGCTGGAAGTACCACCACAGCGAGCAGTCGGTGCGGGTGCTGTAGTACAAGAACGCCCTCGAGATGCTCATGCGGGCGGCCAGGTACTTGCAGGTGCCTCCCAGCCACCAGAACGCCAAGCAGCAAGCGGCCGCCCTGCTCGCCACCTGCGACAGCGTCAAGAGCGGCGAGCACGACCAGATCGACATCGTCAAGCGGTACCTCGCCGAGGCCGGCGTCGTGTGGCCGGAGCGGCCTTCCAACCCGGACGTGATCAACATAGTCCTCTACCTCGACATCGAGCTGAACTGGGCGGCTTTCGTACGCGTCCGCGAAAAGGCAGAGCGCGGTCGATCGGTCGTTTCCATCACGGTAGCGCAGTCGTTGCACGTCATCCGGGAGACCAACTCTCACCTCTCGAGAGAGAGCAAGCGGTCCTACTTCGACACCCTATACAAACACTACTCGGGTTGGGAAAGCAGCAACGCCGCCTCCGAGGAGGCACTGGAAGCCGAGAGAGTGACGGCGCCGGTCGCAAACCTTATGGAGAAGGCCAAGTGAGAGCCCATAGACGAGGCGACTATGTTCCCAAGCGCCCATAAGTGGCGCGAAGCCCTCAAGATGAGGCTTCCAACGATGCCACCCTACGTCACGTTCGACATCAACAGGGCTCGGTTCCTCATGCACTTCTTCGACACCTGGAGGCAACGGGGAGATCGGATGATGCACATGTGCGTCTGGTGGAGCGCCGCACGGTACGCCGCGATGTCCGCCGGCAGGCAGCTGCTGAAGAACAACTACGGCAAGACGCCGGAGAAGGGCTTCGAGTTCCGCAAATTCTGCCTTATCATGATCTACCAGCACATGGGTTACCTGGTGTTCGCCCGCTTCGACCAGGTGGTCTTCTCCGCACGCGCCCGTGACAACGTCAAGAACCTTGTGTACGCGGTGCGCCGTAGCTTTATGGATCGCCTGGGAAAGAGGCAAGCGCTCGCACAAAAGCTGGACATGACGATGCAGTGGTCTTCGGGGGAGAGCGTCTTTTCAGTGCTCGAGCACCACCGCTATTTCGACTATGATGCACCCGCGCCGGGTTTCCCCGACATGAACCGGACGCACTTCTTGCCCAATTGGCGCAAGATGGCCAAGGCGTGGCGTTCGAGCGCCTTCGTCAAGGGCCAGCTGACCGCTAAGGACATCCTCAGCTACAGCTTCTTCAGCGTCGACTGTCTCAACGGCGACTTCGTGCTCTCACCGTTCGCGTTGTCCTTCCCTCTGCACGACATGGAGCTCACTGCGGCCCTCGAATACGACGGCCTCAGCAGCCAGGTGGCGCTCGCATCTGCCGTCATCTTGCTTCACCGCTACGACCAGCACGGCCAGAACGATTCGGAGACGGGCGCAGCCCTGCGCAGGACACTCGCTTGGGTCGAACGGTCGTTGCGGGGTCTGCCGGAGTCCCGGCACAATGTCCTCGCAGAGCTGGCCTCGCTGGAGGCGCTATTGCACGCCTTCCAGGCAGCGGACGGCAGCGACCACAGAGAGCTCGAAGGCTTCGGCGACTACACGGCGACGCAGACGTTCTTCATCGCCTGGTGTTTTATGCGCTGCGGCGAGGAAGACGACCCGTGCTCGCTGGCCTTGAGAAACGTACGCCGCTTCTCGCAGGCCTTCCACTGTCCGAAGCGCACGTTCCTTAATCCGTCCTCCACGTGCGAAGTCGTGTGAGCGTGGCTAGTTTGATCATATACGCAGACCCAGCGCGGACGAACGTAGGCGTGCTGTTGCGTGTGACTTTCAGAACAAGCGCACACTGTTCGGACCATCGTGAAAAATTTGCAGCACTTATTCTTGATTTCATTTCTGTTCTTAGCGCGCGTTCTGGTTTTTGTTTTTCTTATGTCGGGTTGAAAATTTTGCGTTAGCAACGGAGGGAGAACTGCTACTGCATGGCTTCCATGCTCTATGAACCTTATCTTGAATTAGTAATAGTCACAACGCTGTCTTTATACCCGGATCCATATTTATGCCCTTAAATACTTGTTCATGCTTGCGTTACCTTCTACTGTGGCCAATGGTGCATCGTGGTTTGATTTAGCGCAGCAGACCTGTGCGCACACGTATGCCTTCAGGAGACGAAGAGTACCATAACGGAAAGGTGACGATTAGGGCACCCGTGGACAATGAAAAGCCCCAAGCATTCCAAAGGTTGCACAGAACAGTTTGGGAACCTGTGCTTAAGTCGTATGTTTTGTGCAATGTGTGTACTTCGTTACTTGGACTATATACTATATTGGACCATGGTGAATCAAGCGAGTCTGTGCTCGGCAAAAAGATAATTTCAGAACACGTTTCCCAACAAATACCACTTATTCCTGGCGTTCACTGGGGCGCGATGTTCTCTACTACGCATGCGAAACGGTACAGTGCGCCAACTTCCAGTTTCGCCTCTCTGCCTGTGTCAACGCATTTTAAACAAAGATTCTGGCTCCAAAGCAAACTGAAAGATAACGCTTAGACTGGGGGCCCAGAGGGGGGTGGGGTACATAATTTCCGTGCTGATAATAGTTGGTTATAAAAAAATATGAGCAAAAATTAATTTCGAGCGAGGGATTTAAACGGTGATCTTGGCTCAACAGCATTTCTCAATGCCACCTAAAAGGGAACACAGAACCAGGGGATGATAAATGTTTCGCGTGCTGTTGATGCGTTATAAAAAAAAAGGAAAACTACCGGTATGCAGGAGATTCGAACCGCGGTCTGAAGCCTTCAAATCACACACAGCTAATTCGTCAGGCCACAGAAGCAAAGGAATTAAAGGTTAGCTGTTATTTGTACTCTTACCGTTCTAGAAAATATTTTGATGTTTTTTCGCATGCGCTCTGCAGAAGATCGCGAGCTGGCGGATGTCTGGCTCACGTGTTCATTCCTTTCGAGCCTCTCCATTTCTCCTCAAAAAAAAAATTGTACATATAAGGTTGTTAGCATTAGGAACCAACAGTTGTTCGCGCTACGTGTTGTCGGTGTCTTTACTCTGAGTCCGTTCCTTGGGCCTCTCAGAAGCCCAGTCACACGGATTGGTAGGCGACAGATTCCTGACGGCGGGAAAATCAGTCCCTTACTCACAGCCAATAGGAATGCAAGTTTTTCGCGCTGGCCCCTTGGCTCGTCAACTCTTCGTACAAAGCCCTGCGGTCGCACCGGCAGCTCTGTGGAATCGCGTGAGCAAGCATTCCTGCGCCGGCCTATTTCGCACGCTCTTGACGACAAACACCCCAGCGTGAACCTAAAATTAGAACTATTGTGAAGACACTATCCACGCAGTGTTGGTTTTTGGTTCCTATAGCTCTCGGCAGCAATCTCACCTTATACAGCAGCGCAGAGTAGCAACCAAGAGAATTGCGGCTCCTGCCGACCTCTCCGCCTGTCTGCAAATAAATCATCCTCGTAAAGAGGGCGCATGTCGCTTCTGAGGTCCATATCAACATGATCAGATGGCGCCTGAGACGCAGGCACTACAGCTGTTTCCAGGCCCATTGACATTTTCATTCTTACACACAGCTCAAGGCCTGAACAATGCCGCGATTTTGCTCATCTGTTATCAAATTTGCATTCCTTTTTCCATTCACTATCAGCTGAGGTTATGAGGCGTTCCCGTTGACGCTGCAGTATGCCACGGGTGCTAGAGATGCGCTCCACTACAGACCTTTCACAAAAAGGACGAAGGGCGCCGCCAAATTGAAAACTGCGGAGATATGCTCGTAGAGCAGTAAAGAGCTGACCGCTAAGCTCACCTCGCTCTCCCCAAAGCCCCCCTCCTCCTCCCCCTCCCCTAAAAAAAAAAGAAAACAGTTTCTCCATTAAAAGCTTACTGCATAATGAATTTATGGCCAGTGGTCAGTGGGTAATTCACCTTTGCGCAATTAGGTGTTTGGAAATTTATTAATCGCAAATACCCCTCGTGAGCTTGGAAAGAAATAAGAATATCTTTAAAAATATTTGACATCTGTACAGTGAATTCCTAGTGACACAAAAGCTGCAAATTAAGTGCTCGGTCTCTCTCTCTCTCTCTCTCTCCCCCTCTTCTAGTCAAAGATTATTTCGGCGAGTTAGGCGACGTGTGCACTACGTCAGCTTCAATGACACGTTTGAAGTAGGCGTTGAAATCGCTAAAAAAACTGGTCTAACCGATCAGGAGTGGGAGCTGCAGCCACTGTTGCCATGACGAGGGGGTAGTAGGGTGGGATGGCGGACAAGGAGCGTTGGGTGGGTAGGTTTTTTGTATGCCACGATAGTCGCCACAGTGAGGGCATTTCCCAGGTCCTCGAGGTTGTCATCGTTGAACGTATGTAAAGCCCGTCTTATGAAAAGTGTTGGTATAATTTGTATATTGATTAAAAACATTTAGTAAGACAAAAGATTAATCGAACAGGTTGTTGGGTGGATCTCCTAGTCCGGCAGTTCATTGGTTAAAGTCGGCGAGTTCACCCTCGCTATCAGTCCTTGCTGGTGTTCAGGGTCATCGCTGGGGAAATACGACCTCCCATTTTGCTTTGCATTGGCTGCGTATAGGGTTTAGGTAGGGATTGAATAGGCATACACAGACCATATGTTACAGATTAGCTACCTCTCCACAGAATTGGCACTGCAGAGTAAGGGGTGTCGGGTACCACTGGGGTAGTTTAGATGGCGTAAGTGTGTCGGTAGACGTCAGTGTTTGTGTTCCTATGGCTTGTTTAGTGCTTTGTTTCGGGTGGGATAGATTTATGTTTCGCCATAACTTGGCCACTCGGCGTGCAAAGGTGGAAGAAGACGAGGAGTGTGCTCGCAGCTCGAGGCTGACCACGCGCCCATTTCCGCGTTCGCCGATCAGAAGAAGCTAGGACTCGGCCACCGTCACCTGTGTCTTCCGGCATGCAGAAGGAGGAGAAGAGCAGCGAGCTGACCGGCAGTGGCAAGTCGTCCCGCAGGAGCGACCACCGCAAGAAGCCTCACCGCCACCGATCACAGCGCAGGAGCGTCGATGAAGCCGAGAAGGGTGAGGCGGAGCGGACGCAGGCCAAGACCGAGGAGGCATCCCAGGCGAAGGTCGAGGAGGCATCCCAGGCGAAGGTCGAGGAGGCATCCCCGGCGAAGGCCAACGAGGCATCCGCGGTTACCAGTCAGCAGGTATTGAAGCGATTATTTGTTACTCTTACGTTCCAAGGCGGCAACGCCAGATTATGCATAAGGCACGGCTCGTAGTCGAGAAAAATTTGAGGACTGCCAATTGATTTCCACCTAGTGGAGTTCTTGCACTTAAGAAATACAAGAAAGGGGACCCGCCGCGGTGGCTCAGTGGCTTGGGCGCTCGGATACTGAGCCGGCGTTCCCGGGTGCGAAGAACCGGCCGCGGCGGCCGCGTATCAATGGCGACGAGACGCAAAAAGCACCCGTGTGCTGTGCGATGTCAGTGCACGTTAAAGATCACCGGGTGGCCGAAATTATTCCACAGCCGTCCACTACGGCACCTCTTTCTTACGTGGACGTGGCAGCGCGCTCGTCGGGCTCGCGCATGGTCCTCGCCTCGCTGATAATCAGCCCGATTACTCGCATCAGACTCCATCCCCAGACTCATCCGACATTGCAGAGGAAGAGGTCATTGCGCTCGCTCTCATCTCCACCTCTGCCAACAAAATTCTCTTAGACTCAAAACTCGCCCTACACAATTTCTCCAAAGGCCTGATATCCCGCACCACGGCTCGACTTCTACGCTTCTGGCACCCCACCCGCCCCACAACCCTTATCTGGACATCAGAATACGCAGGCCTCCCGGGTAACGAAGAGGTCCACTCCGTCGTCCGAGGTCTCACTTTCCGGACCCGAGCTGGACCCCTCCGCCATCCCAGGAGCGTCTGCTTACATTCAGAGATATCCTTACCCACTACCGAGATACCCGGAGCGTTTACGCACTGCCGGCTCCCTCCCTAACCTTAACCCAGGCCCTACCCTATTCTTCTTCATGCCCGCTACCCCGATCAGATCCTCTCCTCCTGTAAGCTCTGCGGGAAACCGGGGGACTTTATTCGCATCCTCCTCACATGTCATGTACCCTCCCACACTTTCCATCCCACACAACGGCGGAGTCATACTGGGAGGCTTTCTTGGCCAGTCCCGCTGCTGCTGACCAGCGCCCGATGATTACAGACGCCTTGAAGCGGATAGCCCTCTAAGGGCTGTCCTTTGCCTTTTAAGGGCAGCCCACTAAGGATTGCCTCGTGCCATGTAGGGGGCGGGGGCGGGGGCGGGGGGGGGGGGGGGGGGTGGCGGGGGTAGGAACTTTTTGCATTGCTTTGCAATAAATGTTTTCACCACCACCACCTCTTTCTTCTTTCGCTCCCACCTTCCTCCGGTCCTTTACGACACGGTTCGGGTGTCCACCATGATGTGAGAATTACTGCGTCGTTTCCCTTCCGTAAAAAACATTTTTTATTCAGGCAATCTGTACTTGCCACCTGCGATACTATGCTGAAATCGTGGAGTTGAAAATTCGACTCACCTGATTTCATGTTTAGCGGTCAAATGAGGCTATCGTTGACAGACACAACTGTGCGCCCTTAAGCGCCATTAGCGCGTTTTGAGACATGTGTCTTCATAGTACACTGCATCGGGCCATGCGACGCCGCGTAATACCCTACCACTGTATACCAATGACATTTTAGATTATAACGATAATCAATTTTCAAAAACTCCCGCAGGCAATGGGAATTCCGCCACATATCCCTGGAGAAGCAACAGCGACGAATCATCAAAGACAAGAGCCTGCGCTTTCTCAGGCTCCGGGCCAGGTCCTGGAGTCAAAGTCGATGGCTCTCGTGGAGATCCCTACACTGACAGCACCAGTGGGGGCCGAAGAGCCTGAGAAGACAGGACGCGATGTCGCCCAAGGGGACGCCAGGATGGCTTCTGAAAACATTGCGGTACGAGACTCTTCGGGCACTCTGCGGGATTGAATGTATTGAGAATTTACTTAACGCCCAGGACTGCGAACGCGCTTTGCACCTCAGTTGCTCTGGGCGTATTGTTGGTTAGTCGGTTTGCGGGGTTTAGCGTCCCAGAACGATTCAGGCTATGAGGAAAGCCGTAGTATAGGGCTGCAGATAATTTCGATCATCCGGGGCTCTTAAATACGCACTGACATGGACCTTTGGATTTCGCGTGTATAGGGCCAGCCTTGAGCACTTCTTGGATAAATGCCACAGTCACCTCACGTCTGCAATACCGTCTCGAAAGGAAAAGAAATGAAGCCCAAGCTGGAATACCTACGAAGCTTGTCGTTTGGCGTCGAACCGAATGTCGAATAACATATCTCTATCAGCTAACGTCACGGATGACGTATCGGAGGAGGGGCGAAGGTCTTGGCTTGGCTTGGTTGGCAAAACATTCAGTTGCTGGGGTAGTGGCGCAGTGGATTAGGTCTCAAGTATTAACAGTGTACTATGTTTTCCTACATGGCGTCGAGTTGTACCGCGATAGAATGTGCTAATTCATCGAAGAACTCCAGCGGAATATTATCACGGCAGTGGTCGCAATATGAAGGTGACCTTAAGCACGAACACGAGTAGTTCCAGTGCAGGATCACCGCAGACGCGGCAGTGGAACTTCTTCTCGAGGATGTAATGTAAACGCT
This sequence comes from Amblyomma mixtum, assembly GCF_055824585.1. Taxonomy (NCBI): domain Eukaryota; kingdom Metazoa; phylum Arthropoda; class Arachnida; order Ixodida; family Ixodidae; genus Amblyomma; species Amblyomma mixtum. The sequence goes on from NC_143013.1 coordinate 89,208,293, forward strand.
GCGACTAACGAAGACAAATGTAGAGCACAAAGGAAAGGACTTTAGTCCTCGTTCGTCGCGCCGTTTTTATTACATTTTTTTACATTTTTATGAATGAACCAGCAGCCCAAGCAAGAGTTTTACATTCTTCTTCTCCTCAAGCGCCTCCTGGCATTCCCTTCTCCTTAGAACAAACAAAGCGCAACACGCACAAGAACGACAAGCGCTGCAGCAAATGCACACAAAGATAAGAAAAAGCGGGAAGAAACCATTGTTCGTTCCCGTTCAAAACACGGTTTCATACGATGTAAAGCGTGTGCGACTTCTGAGAAGGCCGGTCGACGGCACGGCTGCTCTGGACCATCCGGGAACACTTCTTAATTAACGCCGCTGATTCTTCGCAAGAATTTCAAAGTCTAAAATACCGGCTAAGTAGCTTTTTCAGGCAAGCCCTTGCGTCGCATGGGAGTCGATACCCAAACTTGGCTGTCGCGGTTGCAGAGCTCTTCCCTGTGACGGTGGTTGTAGTGGTGCGTAGCTTTGCCTCCTGATATACAGGCGTGCTAGCTGGTGAGCCTGCTCAGCGTGCTCGGCGAACTGTTCAGCGTCCAGAGCCAGTTGTTTGTCCCTAGGGGATGAGAGCTTTGCGTCTAGCATCGTCCGAACGACCCTGCCGTAATAGCGAAGGCGAAACAGCTAGCTGAAACGCGTTGTTTCACCGCCATGCGAGCGGCTTCTTCGCTCACACGGAATCTTAACCTATAGCGCTTTTGAGCGCTGTCATGTCCAAGTCAAAAAGCAATTTTGCTTGCGTCATTTAGGTGCATTCTTGAATATTACATTGTTCTGCATTAGCATTGTGTAATGTGACATAAAACGCGGTTAATTAACCCGCTATTGTGCATGCAGCTGGTTCTACTAATGCGCATCGCATTCGTCGTTCCGCACAACTTGGCCCGTGTGGTATACGTTGTAGTAATGATATCATGTGTTTGTCAGGCATAATGTAATGTAAACGAGACAAGCTAGAAATGCCTATTCAAGAGCGCAATAACCAAGCCAGGAATGGCACACGTGCGTACGTGTTGTCTTCGCTCACGAGCGCCCACACTTTGTTAAGGCTCGGCAGTCGCTTTTGTGAAGGAACTTTATAAAGCAGTACCATGTTCCGAGGTATGAAATAATCTCCTTATAGCCATGCCCTTTTATTGCGGGGCCCTTAATTTTCAAGCGGTTGGTAGGATTTCGATGCCTGGCGCAATCTACGGGCCGGGTTTGTTCTGTCTGTATAGGTGCACGAAAATATCTAAGAACTGCACATATTCTTGGTCAATTCGGTCTGGGTATTGAAGCGACACGTACTTGGGCCTTATCTAAGTATCGCTAATGCACGATTTCAGGCAGAAAATTCACATCGCCGTACAGCTTCGCAGCGCTCCGCACAGCAGACAGCTTTTGCCACCCAAGCCGGTTTTCTTTCGGCGTGCCCACTTGCCCACGTGCTCCTTGTGACGTCGCATTGGTGGCAAACAGAGAACGGTGTATTGCTTTACGGTTATGGAATTTCAGGCGTCTATTGTACTAAACATGTCGCGACAGGGACGAAAACATTTGGACAACACGCGTAAGGCGCACTAACAACTAAAATGATAACAACTAACACCAACCCACGTAAGGCGCACTAATAAGGCCACTGCTGCAAGATACGAAATAGATGTCCATTTTTTTTTCTTTCACATTAGACGAGTATACCGCTCTTGGTGTCAGCTGTTGAACCAATGGAAGCTTGTCAGCGACGAGGAGCATACATAGCATTTATGGGTTATAGGCTTAGGTGGAAAGTATGACCTTTACTTCAAAGGCCACAAAAGCAACAAGCGCGAAGCTTCCACAAACGTGCCGTTCTCAAGATCTCGCGAGCGAAAGTCACAGGTCTGTAAGATTGCGGTGCCTACTCGTGGCTTCCACAGCATAGCCACAAAAAGCTGTCCCCAAGTGTAGTATGCTTTTCTTGATAAAAGTGTAATATTTGGGGATGCACTCGGTGAAAGAGATAAGAACAGATTATTTTCCTTCGTTCCGGAAGCCTAGGGACCCGAGCAGGGGCGTTCACGCTTCCGGAAGGTGTTAACTCAACCTGCTATTGGTTTATTTGTTTCAGATGCCAGCTTTCTAAAATTCCTCGAAATACACCGTATTATATACCGTACCTTCTCTATATTCTCAGCGAAGGATCTGGTGATGGTATTAGGGCGCTCGGCTACTGAGCCGGAGTTTCCGGGTTCGGTCTCGGCCGTGGCGGCAGCGTTTCGATGGACGCGAAACGAAAAAGGCGCCCTTGTGCTGTGCGATGTCAATGCACATTAAAGGTCCCCAGATGGTCGAAATTATTTCGAAGCCCTCCAGTACGGCATCTTTTCCTTCCTTTCATCTTTCAGTCCCTCCTTTATCTCTTCCTTTACAACGCTGTTCAGGTGTCCGCCGATATATGTGATACAGATACTGCGCCATTTCCTTCCCAAAAAAAAAACCAACCTTCGAACCTAGCAATGTTATTAGACGTCATTCGCGTAAATAATCCCAACGTAGTCTACACGGACGCAGCAAAGTACCGATACCAACGCAAAACGATCGCCGTTGTCACAGACGAAGGAGGGCAAGAAATAACCAGCGCAGCGATAAACAACCCAAACATAGAAGCAGCTGAAGAAGCCGCCATTGCTCTGGCAATATCGCACGGCAACGCAACAGGACACAAGCTCACTATAGTAACGGACTCCAAACAAGCATGTATAAACTACACAAGAGGCAGGATCGACAGCATCGCCAATCATATTCTACACACGACGAGAAGACACAAAAACACTAAACATAGTATAGTGTGGGTTCCCGGACATGAGGGGATGAGGGACAACGTGGCAGCAGACGAGTTAGCTCGAGGTTATGTCAACCGAGCAGACTCAGCACTTTGCACCACAGGCACCTTTGATCCAGTTACCCCCACGTACTCAGATATACTCGATCATTACAGGGGTCAGCGGAAACGCTACCCAGCCCCACACAAAAGGCTCACCAAAGAGGAGGCGGTAGACTGGCGCAGACTATAAACCGGTACCTACCCACACCTGCACAACTACACAAGTTTTTCCCTACACAATATGCAGACGAATGTCCGTGGTGTCAGGGTAAACCTACATTATAACATGTCACATGGACCTGCCCTAATGCAGACTTAGAGCCAAGAATAAACCCGAGTGAGATGCAGTGGGTGCACTTGCTGGCCAGCGAGGACGACGAAGCGCAACGATTCCTTGTGCGCCGAGCCACGATGGCAGCAGTCAAGTGCGGCGTCCTGGACCAAGGATCGACCACGGCGCCCAGTGACCCGTAAGGGTCAAGAACACCAATTTATTAACAATAAAGTTTTTTTCATCCATCCATCCATATACATTGTAGGTTTTGGTTCGTGGTACATTCTAAACCGAGAACGCATGCCGACCGGTTTCGTGTGAAGACAAAGGGCCTCTCCTGCCCTAGTCAGCAGATCGATGCAGTTGGCCGTCATTAAACCCTATTTTTCTTCTATTTCCAGCTAGAGGTGGCCAGCAGTGTATACGGGTCAGTTTGATAAATGAAAGTTCGCGCATTAACGCAGGTGAATCAAGAACTCGTTCTGGGCCCCGCACCCGCGATGGGGGAAGCTACCAGGGAGGGCGAGCTCTGGTCACTGGCCGCCATCGCTCTCGCTGCCACCGCCGCTGTCCTCGTCGTTTTCTACGTCGTCCAGTCGACATTCAAGCGGCAGGTGTGCACCACGGGAGCCTGCGAGTCGTTCGCCAAGCTGCTCGGAGAGTCCGTCAATGCATCCGTCAACCCGTGCGACAGCTTCGGCAGACACGTCTGCGACGGCTGGCGCACTACGAACGTCGTCTCGGTGCAGGAGGTCATCTACCAGACGGCGCTCGAAGCCATCGTGAATTCCATGACCAAGGCCGTCATTCCCGAGAAACGCCAGAACGCCGGCGAGCAGACTGCTGCGCTCTTCCACTCCTGCTACGCGTCCGAAGATCGTTTGGACGTGGAAGAGACCTCACTGGTAAGGGAGTACCTCACCCAAGCCGGCGTGACCTGGCCATGGGTGCCCGCTCAGCCGGACGTGCTGGAAACGAGCATGTTTCTTGCCTTCGAGTTGGGCTGGCCAGCGGTCCTGGACTTCAAGCTAGAGCGCGACTCGTCCGCAACTACCGTGGTCATCGACCCCGCCAGGAGCTTCCCGTACGTTCTCAGGGCGGAGTTGCAGCTGTCGACCGAAGAGGCCCGGAAGAGGTACTTCGACGCACTCGTCCTGCTCTTCTCGGCAGGCGAAGGCAGTACGGCCGTGACCTACAGCGACGTGCATGACGCCGATCTCCTCATGAGAAAGCGACTGAAGGACGCCTTAGCGCGCAACTGGACGAGGCTGGAGATGAACAACTTGTACCCGGGCGGCGAGGCTTGGGCCAATGTCCTCGCTAAGCGGAACATCACGGGTAGCCTTCGCCTGGTGTCAAGTAGCTCTTCCTTTGTGCCTGAGTTCATAAAGCTCTGGAAAGAGTACGGCGAGGCGACAATGCACCTCTACGTCTCCTGGTGCGCCGTGCGGTACGTGGCACGGTTCTGCAACAGGAAGCTGCTTTTTACCAACGTCGGCCAGAGGCGCTATTCTGCGAGGACTTCCTCGAAGTCGTGCCTCCAGTTTACATACGGCATGGTAGGGGACGCTGTGTTGGTACTGTACAGCGATAAGGTTCTCCGCTCTGGCGTGCGCTCTGACGTCGCCAAGCTGGTTATGGCCGTACGCAAGGCGTTCACACAGCGCTTCCACAAGGATCCCTTGTTTTCCACGGACATGGCCATGATCACCGAGTGGGCGTCCGTGCGCGGCGTGTTCAAAACGTTCGACTACCGCTTCGAGCACGACCTGAGTCTGCCATTCAGGGGATACCAAGATTTGGCGACGTCGTTCGTGCGCAACTGGAGGCTCCTGTCTAGCTCCCGTTACCTGACTGACACCGAACCCGTAGACCACTACGCTCTCGATACCATCATGAACGGCGACCTTTACACCATCCTGAAGAGCTCCAGGGACTTTGCGCTACTGCCGTTCGCGCTGGCGTTCCCGATGTATGACGAGGACATGTCGATCGCCATCAAGTACGGCACGTTGGGCACGCTACTGGCGCGCGCATCAGCTGAGATCGCGTTGAACCACTACGCTGCGCGCACGACAACGAGGGAGCGGGTGGTCGAGGCCGAAGAATGCTTCGCCAAGGACGCTCGAACCATGTCCATCGCGCCGCGAGACGACGTTATACTGGAAGCTGTCGCTCTGGAGGCCGCGCTGGACGCCTTCGAGGAGGCTGTGGAGGGCACGAGGAGAGGTCAAGATGGCCTCGGAGTCTACTCCGCCGTCGAGGCCTTCTTCCTCTCATGGTGCTTCACGAAGTGCGCCGCACCGGCCACCACTCGCTCGGCCGATGTCGATCCGTGCTCCGCTCCTTTGCGCCACGTGCAGAGGTTCTCAGATGCCTTCGGCTGTGAGCCAGAGACGTCGCTGAATCCTCTGAACAAGTGCCTCGTCTTTTAATGCGCCTCTTGATTGCCTCTACCGGACGGAGCATTACGCGGTCATGTTCCGAATCTTTAAGCAAACGCATGTCCGCTTCAACCGCTGAATATTTCGCGCCTATATGTCTTCTACAGAGATATATACATTTTTTATACCACTGTGCCACTACGTTGATCTACAATATTTCTTAACAGTCGGAATGAACATACTTTATTGGCTATGAATGGTGAAAGTGGACTCTATGGAACCTAATCGTTCGAACGCCGCAGCAGTTTAGGAAGATGATTGATATTTGGAAGGAATGCTGTGTTGCGGAGTGCGGCAGCCTTATTCTTTGTTCTTCACCATCAGCCTCATTCTACCACTAGTGCTTATGCGTGCATTTTTTCATGCACGAACCGACTGTTACTGTTTACAAGCTTCAACTTCACCTGAAAACTCAGTAAGCGCCATAGTAGCTATTGTCATGGTGTCTCTCTACAAGGCACCCGAACCTAGCGTTCAGCAGCGATGCTTGCATTTGTGACAGTGCGGTGAAGTGCGGAGAGTCGCACGACCTCGTGAAGAGCTGTTAATGTTCGGACTCGCGTATTGCATATATGTTTCCAAAAAGCGGTGACCTTGTTTATAGTTTCGCTTTCCGATACCGCGCGGCAATGCAAATGGTGGTCGCAAATCTACTGAGAACGCTGTTTATGTGAAGTGGTCGTTGTAAACTCTGATGGTTGTTGCAGGAGGATTTTGTATTGCGTATGTCACTGAGAAGCCATTTCAGAATTTTATGTAGGGCCTCAATGTACTTCAACATAAAGACTGAGCCCTATGAAGCAAGTGATGCAGCTTGATAAGTAAACGGTAAACGTTACAGCAATGTCACTTTTTTTTGTTTTAGGTCGAATGTTAACGTATTGTTCCGTATTGTTTCTAATGTTTCCGAAATGTTTTATGCCGACGTTGGAAACACCATCAATTCAACATTAATGGAAACTAATCTTGCAAGCGCATGTAAGCCGACCAATTGGTTGCAAAGTGCTGCTGTTAAAAAAAAAACTGGGAAAAGTTCTGGGACACAGTGCTTGAAATGTACTTGCAATGTTTATATTTGTGATTTAACCGTTTGGAAGACAATATTAAAGCAACATTTAGTTTGAACCTTACAATAATGTCAACGATGCAAAATTTTTTTTAACATAACATTTAGGACGCTGCATTAGCATCATGTTTACATTGAATATCAAACTAATGTGTGGCACAACGTATAAAACTATTTGCTAATTTTTTTAATATCATTATAACGTCCCAGTATAGAATGTAACAACTTCCATATATATAAATTATTTTAATGTTTAGAGCTAACTGGGAGGTGAGGCCGCTTCAGGGTTACCATGTGGTTAAAAAGCGGCTTCAGCAGGTGTATCCTGCGCCTCAGGAAAACAATCGGTGGCACCTGGGAGTGGGTTTTAAAATTTGCTCACGAGATCAACGCCTAATATATGTGTCGGTAAAGTTCTGAGTTAATATATCCAGCCCTTTTATATCAGGTTCTCCAGCTAACTATAACCGTGTTTAAGAAAAGTCAGGTGTGTCCTATGCGCACAGCTCAGCAGCACTCACCTGGTTTAGCACCAATTGAGCGTTGTTGAGACCCGTGTGACCTAGTCAGCAGAATTTTTTTTTTCTGGCTAATTAGCTAAGTTTTTAAATATTGGCTTCGAGAAAAAAATGGTCAATTATGAACAGCGCCGCCGCGGTGGCTCAGGGGTTATGGTGCTCGGCTGCTGACCCGAAAGGCGCAGGTTCAATCCCGGCCGCGGCGGTTGAATTTCTTTGGAGAAGAAATTCTAGAGGCCCGTGTACTCTGCGTTGGCAGTGCACGTTAAAGAACCCCAGGTGGTCGAAATTTCCGGAGCCCTCCACTACGGCTTCTCTCATAGCCTTAGTCGCTTTGGGACGTTAAGACCCCATAAACCATAACCAGCAGTTATGAACATCTATATCGTGTTAAAAAACTGCTAAATGATGCTACATGTATAACTATAACTATGTATCACATATATAACTATGTATCGCATGTATGACTAACTATGTATCACATGTATAACTATAACTATGTATCGTGTGTATAACTATAACTATGTATAACTGCACAAGGTAGATGAACATATCAGTGTTCCGCATGCATCCGATGCTGCCGTGACTGCGAAGCCAGCGCGAGGCCCATTCATAGCTTGGTTGCACTGTGTCGCCACCTGGATTCCCGGTGCACAGTACTCTGCGCATGTTGACGTAGAATGATGACGCAGGCACTACCAAGGGGCGAACGCTGGCGGGCGAGAAATCTTGATCCACATGTCCAAGCAATACATGGTGGTCATGCGCCGATGCATTCACCAAGATGGCACGGTATAGAAATGAAATTCCGTGTCGCGTCAGAAGATATTCTGACATCCTCCGAATTTCGTCGAATTACGGCGACACACGGCGGATGGCGGCTTTTGTTCTAAAGGGATATAAAGTTTTTCACATCAAAAGTGCCATTTGCGTAGATCAACTGCTAGCACACTGGCATGCTTCCTTGCGCAAATGGCACCTTGTAAACATTTCAGTCAGCAGTTTTCAAGGCAATCTGTTACTTCCGAATTAACACTTTTTCTGAAACCAATATTTCAGAATTTAGCTAATTAGTGTGCAATCATTAACTAATCTTGCAGGAAGAAAAATACTGCAGTCTAGGCCACAGTAATCTCGACAGCACTGTTCAATTTACTCGCCAATAGCACACTGTCTTTTTTGAAGAATTTTGTTACATTTAGCTGGGACATCCCGTATAGTCAGAAAACATCTGATACAGTCGAAACGTCAGCAGTCGTGCAGGCTTTGCGCAGTCGCGGTGTAGAGGAGACACATGAAAAGCTTCTGTAAAAAAACTACAGCGACTACACAGCCACCATACGAGAGTGTAATGGAACACAGTGGGTCAGGGGACGAACGTGAGTTAATGATAACTATAATTAAAATAAAAAATGAGAATGCTCAGGACATACAGTGGGAAAGCAGGATAACGGAATAGATTCCGAGAGCAGGCAAGCATGGCAGGGGGTGGCATAGAGTCGGGCTGGCCAGTTGAATTAACTTATTCCCCCCTCTCACTCTTGAAACGAGAAATTTTACGCAGGAAAATCAGGCTGAACCCCGTCTTTCTTTTAACGAAAAAGTTTAGTTGAACCCCTAAACTTTCCCCCACCCCCCACCTCACGCCCTCCCCCCACCATAATCAACCGAACTGCCCCTCGAAGAGAAAAACGATGAGAAATTACAATGTTCGGATTGCGGTTATGGGATTCTATTAAAATGTCTTGAAGCTGAGTTCTGAAGTAGTCTGCATTGCAGATGCCCTTTGCTGCAGTCGATAGGTATGACATATATCATCGCGTCGGTTTCTAGGCTACTTATTAGTGGAGGGTTCGAAAACGGGGCAGCTATGCGCGCTTGATCGGTGTTGTCTGTCCAGGTGTATATATTGAGCACGCGTATGACCCAATGTTAGAGCTTGTGGCATCTTTGGATTACATACCTATGTCCTGTCTTTGTGGTGATGCTTTGCTTGTGCTTCACGTCAACCCTCATGGACGTGTCGTGTCGTATTCTTTGTTCAGTTTGGAAATGGGATGTCGCGCGACAGGGGGACAAAGTGACCAGCGACGCGTCAATCGCCGTCCTAAAGCGGCGCGCAGCTGGGTTCGGCTGGCCGGCGTTGTTGGGACTGGGGCATCCCACCGCTGCCACCACTGTTGGGACTGGCTATCCGAGCCAGGAAACGGTCGAGGCGACGGTGAGTAAAATGACTTTTATGTACAGTATGTACAAGGGCTTTTACATGATACAAGGGCCAAGAGCACCACGGGCTAGCACAAAGAAGAGCGGCCCCGGCGGCGAGCGTAGCTCCGGCGTGATGGCTCTTCTGCTGCCCGTCTGCTGCTCGGGTTCAGCGCGGCTCCGCTTTTAAAGCCACTGGTAACGGTTACGGCAGCCAGCCGTTCAAATCCTCCAATCAGGTCACGGCACTGGCCACCGTTCAAATTAGACCAATGGTCGAGAGCCGGCGAGCGTCGGAGGAGTTCGCACCGACGGAGAGGAGGGGAGGAGGAAGGGTCCGCGTCGGCGCCGGCGAGACGGCATGAGTCACGCTGCACACCGCGACATGCCCGCGAGAGTCTGGGCCTGCTTTGAGCGACGGCGGGCGCGCAGCGCCGGTTTCCAGAGAGGCCAGCCAGAGAAATGTGTGCAATGGCACTACAGCACCACCGCCGCCAGACAACCCACCGCGAAGACGAGCTACTCCCGCGTGGCTCGGATGCGGGGCGCGCTCGTACGCCAGGCTCCTCCAAGTTCTCGTCCGGTGTTCAGCCGCAGGTAGCTCCAGGCTCCTTTCCGAGAACGGGTCCCGCTCGTCAGGACAGGATCACTGCTCCGCAGCTTTGTCGTCCAGGTGACTGGATCAGCTTCGCTCGGTCCTTTGGAAGAGCTGGCTTCTCAGCATCGGTCGTTGATCGTTCTGCATGTTGCCAAGAACCGACCGACAACAGGCAACACCCAACACGAGCGAGAGCCCTCCGTCACCCGTCAAAACGCCAGACTTAAAGGTCATAAAAACTCCGCTAGCAATAGTTCTGTCCCCTTTTCGCTCCCTCTTCAACAAGAGACACATGTGGGATACCAGAACTTGAAAGTAATTAACTCAAACAAAGTGTCAAACACATGAAACACTCGGAATGAAATGAATGCAAAATAAATTCGCTCTCTTGAGATCACTCGGCCAGGAAAACACTCAGCTGAGGCCACAAATGAGGATATCAATTTTGCCCCAATTTACGAGCGACCTTGACAACTGTTCGCGAAGTGACAAAATATAAGTCATGAGGAGGCGAAGGCAGCCTTGCTTAGAACACACGGCTTAGTGCGTCTACGTTCGCGTTTTCCTCGCTTCTAACGGACGTTAAACGACACCCGCTACCGTGGAAACTAATGGCTCAGCCTCTTTCGCTGAAGCTGCGCTTTTCTCTCTCTCTCTCTACTACCGTGGTAGCTAATATCTCTGCCTCTTTCGCGGTATACACGCATTTCTCTCTCTCTGTACTTGTCCTTCCAGTTTCTACGGGCGGTACAGTACGAGAATGATAGGTTTTCTCTTACTAGCGACTTGTCCCTCTCTTTGCGCTTCGCGCGCCAGTCGCGACGTTCCATAGCGAGTGCGCAACGCTTCCGGTGGGACCGTCCTTTCTTTTTCGTTGTTTCAGGCGGTAAGTGAGACCCACGAGGCTTTAATTTATCGCGCACCCTTTTGCATTTTCGCTCGATGCGAAGTGCGCATCTACCCGGCCTTTTGATTTTGCGCCTACTAAATGGTGTGTTATTTCCACTCGCGGCTTTCCATCGCGGTACCTAAGCTTGGTCGAGCGTTAGGCGCGTTCCTCTTGCCTCTGCCACTACGGCCCTGTAAAATATTTCGCTTTTTGAGCCGTACACGCGTTTTCCTTGCGCGCGTGTGCCGCTTTCTTTGGGAGCGCGGTTTCTCCCGTGTCTGCAGCGGAAAGAGAGAGCCGTCCTGAGAACACGCGCCTTTGCGCGTCTCGCTCTCTCTGTGCTGGCGGCAAGATTCACACTTATCCCGCTCCTTAATTTTTCGCCTTACGGGCAGCGCTCTCTTGTATCTCGGTTTCCTCCCAAGATACTCTTTCCCGCGCGAGTGTACGTACGATTTCTTTTCGCAGTTTATATTACTGCGAAGATCTATGTGCCTCGACCCACTTATGCGCTTCGCTTTGCGCGATAGTGATGCCTCGCACATTTCTCTAGTTCTGGTTCTGACGTTAGTTTTAGGGCTAACCACGTGACCGACTTTACTAGGGTCATTTTGCCGGCGACGTTGGCGCTTCCGATGGTGGCAACCCGTCTCCGCGCGCTTGCCCTTTCTCTCTTTTCGGCAGCGCCCGTCTTTCTTATGCCTGCCTTTCATCTCTCGGCGGCACCACTCTTTCTTTTGCCTGCCTTTCACCGTCTCTCGGTGACAGCTCTCTCTCTTGAGCTTGCCTTTACTGTCCTTTCGGCGGCAGCACTGCTTGTCTATCACCACTTTTCGGAACTTGCTGTTACTTTCCTTCCGGTTGCAGCTTTCTTTCTTGTGCTTTCCTTTCATTATCGCCTGTGGAAGCACATGCTGCTTCCGTCGCCTAGGTTTCTGCTCCCTGACAATATCACTGTCATTGTCAGCCAATTCGCGTGCGCTACCTAGATCAGGCCTGTCTTTGGCGCCTTTACTCAGTTCCTCAAAGCTGCGCTCATCCTGCTCAGCGTCTCTGAGTGCGCATTCGTCCTCATCTTTCTCGGACGGTCTGACGTCTACCGCCCCTATGTCGTCTGGAAAGTTCTGTTCTCCACTGTCGTCCAGCACCTTAGTTTCTTCAGGCGCAGACGAACCAGTGTTTTCTACTGACATTACTTCTGACACGCAACTCTCGTCATGCTCCTGACGCGTTTCAGCCAATTTCGGTTGAGGGTCGGCTGTGCACTCAGTCGCGATGTTCCCGCTACTGCAGCTGCTTTCTGGAAAGTCGCAAAGCTCAGAGCAGTGCGAAAGCAGGGGACTCGTTTCGCATCGCTCGCTGCAAACACTAGCGCACAACTCAGCGTCCGCAAACTCTATATGCGTCCGCATCCGTTGATCGGAAGTCTCAGGTTTCTGCATTTCAGTTGAATGCGCTGCATAGCACGGTGTGCCGTCCTCGTTTACTTCGCTTGCGTCGGCGCAGGCGTTTTCATTAATGTCCAGACGGACGTCCTCTCTGCCCTGTTCGGCAACTTCTCCTGCTTTCGACGCGCTAGGAGATTCGCTTTCCGGTAACTCCGCCACAATTTCAATGGGCGAGACCTCTTTAAGTGCATCGTCCGATGCTGTGACTACCTTATCCGATGGTATAGAGGTTTTCTCGGTTGGCGAATGCGGGACAATTCCCACTGTTACCGCAGCAGTTACATCTGCCAAGTACGGACTACGTTCCTCTGTGCCGCATTGGCAGCTCTGCTCTACAGCTACGCACTCTACCTCTGCGTCACGATCTTCCGACCCTTCAGTACTTTCGAGCCACTCTAAAATGTCGGCTTTAAACTGGTAGGGAAAATCGTAAAACGATGGGGTGCTATTCTCTCGCAGGTACCTTTGGCGAAGGTCCAGCGGTGACACGTTATATCTTGTCAGTAAGAAGCTTTTCAGCTCATCGTAGTCCGCCAAGCCGCCGTCCAACAGGCGCTTTACAACCTCATACGCTTCGCTAGAAATCAGGGCTACTAACTTCTGTGCCCAAGCATTCCGCTCAACGCGCTTTCTCTCGCAGACGCTCTCGAACTCCGCCAGATATTTCGCCATATCTTCGGCGATCACGAAGGGCTGCGGCCTGTCTCTCAGCTGCTGACTGTTAGTCTCATGCAGAGCGGACAATGTTTTATATCTCTCGAAATCGATCTCATGCGCTTCAAGCTCGAGGCCCCTCAGTTTCCTGACGCGAGCACGCCGTTTTATCTCCTCTTCGCGCTCACGGCGTTCAGCGATCTCTTCCCAGGCCTCATTGGCTTCCTCAGCCGTTACATTCTCCTTCCGCATGATCTCAAGAATCGCATTCTTTTGTTTTGCGGGGCCCAAATCAATGCCCAACTCTTCACAAATTTCGATGTGTTCGTTCACTTTGAAGTTCTCCATCGCGCACAATAGCCTCTTGTAGTTTGCCCTTTTCTTAGAGTTCCCTTGCCGTTCACTACTATAGCGCTACTAGTATGACACGCGCAAGTAATTCTTTTCAATAACGCCTCGTTTACTCCCTCTGCACCAGCTTTCGTTTCAAAGCACTCCGACTTGGCTCGAAACAGCAAAGCTTTCTACAGTGCTACACACAGCCCTACTCTAAACTACAATCGCGTGTGCTAGAGCAGTCTGGCGAATTGAGGGGAAAACATCAGGCACTCACCGCGCCGAGGTAGCTGACGCCGGTCGATCCCGCAGCTGCCATCCAATGTTGGGACTGGGGCATCCCACCGCTGCCACCACTGTTGGGACTGGGAGTCCGAGCCATGAAACGGTCGAGGCGACGGTGAGTCAAATGGACTTTATGTACAGTATGTACAAGGGCTTTTACATGATACAAGGACCAAGAGCACCACGGGCTAGCACAACGAAGAAGAGCGGCCCCGGCGGCGAGCGTAGCTCCGGCGTGATGGCTCTTCTGCTGCCCGTCTGCTGCTCGGGTTCAGCGCGGCTCCGTTTTTATAGCCGCTGGTAACGGTTACGGCAGCCAGCCGTTCAAATCCTCCAATCAGGTCACGGCACTGGCCACCGTTCAAATTAGACCAATGGTCGAGAGCCGGCGAGCGTCGGAGGAGTTCGCACCGATGGAGAGGAGGGGAGGAGGAAGGGTCCGCGTCGGCGCCGGCGAGACAGCATGAGTCACGCTGCACGCCGCGACATGCCCGCGAGAGTCTGGGCCTGCTTTGAGCGACGGCGGACGCGCAGCGCCGGTTTCCAGAGAAGCCAGCCAGCGAAATGTGGGCTCTGGCACTACAGCGTATGCGCGGCCGATGGCCTCCGTCACCGCAGGCAAGCGGCTAAGCTCAGAAAGCGAAACTATGCGGTCGGGCTATCATTTGGCCTTGCGAAGGAGACTCTCCGATCATCGTGACACCTGCCGTTTCGGGCTCGTAACAGGTTCACGGTAGGCAAGATATGTTTACACGATCTCATGCCTTGGCGATCGCACCTCGACTCGGTCTCCCTCCAGGAGTCCGAAGCGAGATTCGGCACGCGGGCCTTTCCGCATTTTACACTTTACCAAAACAAGATGGCGGAGATCTCGCAAGAAAAGTTGTGAAGGTGACTGGAAAAGTGCCATGGGTGTAGACTTTAAGCCTTTCACGTGCTGCATGCGCGTCATTTCGGTTCAACACAAACATTTTCTTTTTGATTAGGCCGCAAAGCCAACTCGCACAACACCAACAGCTAGTTTTTTTTTTACATGCGTGTGCAGAATTTCGCACGAACTACCATAATAGTTTAAAACCGTAACATCGAAATGCCAGGACTTGTCAGATAAACTCTTAGGGATAATGGAATCAGATGGCGTTAAAAAGTTCATGTCGCAGAAAATCCGGCGTCGTTGACTGTGGTTCTCTTTCTCCTGTCCCGTCCTTTTGCACAGTTACTTTTTGTTCTCATAATGCCATACCAATAGCCCCTCACCGCACTCATCTAGATGTCGTTGACTGATAGCGAAAAATTCACAAAAATCCCCAGACCGGCAACCTAGGAGGCAGACGAGCCCCCTAGGTCACGTGTCCTTCTGGGTACCGACCGGTTTTCCAATGGAGGCCTCCTCCAACTAGTGCTCGGGTTTTCTGGGGTGAGATGTTTGAGAAAAGGGTCTTTGACCGAACCAGGCAAATGGCAGTTGTCCTATACCTGTAACTTGACGGTCTTAGTACAATGACTTCGTGTTGCGACTTTTTAGTGGACATAATCGCTGGCGCTTCAATGTTTCGCACGATTGCTCCTTTGATACAAATATTGCCACGAATCTTCGTACAGTTGCTTCACTTCTGCTTCACTTCTGCTTCACTTCTGGTGAAGTGAAGGACTGCTTCACTTCTGGTTTGGTTTGGTTTATGGTGTTTAACGTCCCAAAGCGACTCACGTTCACGTTCAAAGAGCCGGCACGGCTTTAGCAGTTTGTCTGTGACGCGAGATGCCACCAGACTTACATAGAATCATCGCGCAGCCGTGAGGGACTGCTTCCACATTGTTCCATGTTGCAGTTGCTTTGGCGCCTTCTCTCTATAGTTCCTTGCCAGCTTTAAATTGAAAACGGCAGGCTTTCTGTTCGACGACAACGAGCACGCTTGTAACTATAGCCGCCACCGAGTCATGCAGTTCTTGGTGGGTGCGAGCCAGCCCAGTAAAGGGTTTCTTTTGGAAGCCTGTTTGCCTTTTTGTAAGTCTTTCCGAGTGCCAGACTGCCTTCGTTACTACGTGACAATACTCGCACAAGTAGCGAATATAAGTACTACGGTGGCTGAGTGGTCATGGTGCTCAGCTGCTGACCCGAAAGACGCGGGTTCCATCCCTGCCACGGCGGTAGAATTTCGATAAAGGAGAAATTCTAGAGGTCCGTGTACTGTGCCATGTCAGCGCACGTCAAAGATCCCCAGGTGGTCGAAATTTCAGGAGCCCTTCACTACGGTGTCACTCATAGCGCGAGTCGCTTTGGGACGTTAAACCCCCCTAAACCAAAGACTAATATTAGATTTGTATTCCATTCGGTTTAGAAAAAGTACTGTTCGCACACCACCATAATAAATACAAGAATTGTTCCACTCGCTCCACGAAGCTTTGAGTCACGCCTCCAGAACGTCAGTGGCAGATGTCGTCTTCGTCTCTTTCCACTTGTTCAATCGCTCATTGTCATCGTCTACCTGCTTCAATAGAAACGATGCATCAAGGCACCCTACGTACGGCTTAGTCGGCGTCCCTGCTAAGTTGGCCTTCCCATGCTGTTTCTGCATGGGTCTCAGCTTGCCACTTCTCACTGTGTATTGTCTCACTGTGTGCTGGCGTTGAGCGAAGTCTTCATGCTTGGCACCAAGCATGAAGCGATGGGGCCCAGTAAAGCTTTGTCTCCTCGAGCTACTTATGTGGTAACCATTTCAACAAAAAACATCCGGTTAACCACTGACGCTTTCCTTACTTCACCATTGTCACATACTGGGCAGTCGAAATTGCGAATTTACCTGTTATGAAGAATGCACCCCATACTTGATGGTAGGGGTTCTTGTGGTCAAAGTTGGCACGTTAAATGCGTGCCACAGGCAAGCTCTATCGCTCTGTTCAGTGCACCTTCGTTCGCTCACATAGCGAGAAAATTTGTTCGTCGGGTGTTTTTTGCGGCAGCTACTGCTGCGCTTGGACTGCCGAAATATAGCATGCTGCCGTGCTGAAATGATGTGGAAGGCATACTGCAGGAGCTAGTGGTTCATAAACATGGTGGAAGCATAACATACAATTCCTTTCACTGATGTCAGTGCAAGCTATGAATAAGTAATACAGGACAATTCTGGAATGTAAAACAAGCTTACGTCAACGTTGAAGATTGTGGCACCTAGCCTGGAAAGGCGCCGCACCAGAAGCCTGTTCAGGTGAAGGCGGTCAGCCTCCTTCTCACGCCCCAGTTTGTCCCCTCGGGGCACTATCTTGTAGACGAAAATGTGGCTTGCGTACTGCTTCACTTCTGGTTTGGTTTGGTTTATGGTGTTTAACGTCCCAAAGCGACTCAGGCTATCAGAGACGCCGTAGTGGAGGGCTCCGGAAATTTCCACCACCAGGGGTTCTTTAACGTGCACTGACATCGCACAGTACACGTTACAGAACCCCTGGTGGTCGAAATTCACATTCCTATTCGCGGCGGATTTTACTCTCGTGCGTTGTAAGTTGGCCACTTACTGTTGCGGACCCACGTGGCGCGGTCTGCTTTGCTGGTTCAGCTCTATCCCCCTGATTGTAGAACTCAACTGTTGCCCTCGCTGTTGCTCCTTGCAAACGTTGGTTCCAAACCGCCATTATTTTTGGGGCTCCATTTCTTGCCACTTGTAAGCTTACTTCACCTTCTTAGAGGAAGTTGCATTTGTTTTGTTTAAATATTTACTTATGGTGAGGACAAGATTATTCCAACGTTTATTTGAAACATTCCAGAAACTTTAGTAAGAAAGGACGCGAAAAACATAATATTGACGCTTCACCAAAACGAAAAAGTGACATTCCTCAAAAACCAATTTTCAATTTTCAGCATTGTCGTAACGTGTCGGTGTTACCTGGGATGACCAAGTGACGCCGGAACCAGCGGGAAACCAAGCTTCATGTCCTTGCCATGGACAGATCGCTGAATCTTTGCGAATCTTGAATCTTGCGAATATTTTTATCCATAGAAAAGTCGTGAAGGTTTCAATGGAATTATGCATTTCGTGCACCGCATCTGCTTTTAATGACGCATTAACGTCGTCTGGAGGTAACGGCGGAACACCGTGACAAAAATATGCTCCAACCAGTGATCCTAACGGAATTGTTATAACCGGTTTGAGAGTTATAATGGTTTTTTATATGGTTTTACGTCCCAAAGATGCTCTCTGATCTAAACTTGTGCAAAGCAGACATGACAGTAAATAAATTACTGTAAAATAAATGACTGTAATGAAATTACTTTTCTCGCTAATTTGCAGTGTAACTCAATACCATTCTGAGCCCGTAATTTGTTAATGTTATGAATTAGTTTAGAGCAGTACTTTCACGGGAAAGTGATTAATTGCAAGCGAAATTACTTTTTCAAAATAATGAGTCATACTCCTTCTGGTGTCGCCCATGCTTTGGCCTCGCGTTTACGGGGTTGAGGGTCTGCGAAAGCAAGAAAAACGCATGGCTAGCAGTAATAGCCAGCACCCAAGCGAAGCGGCGCACGAGGACAAAAGGCAATGTGCTTGCGTGTATCATGCAGCACCGCCTTGTTAAAGAGTCTATAGGACTGCTAAACATCTTCAAGCACTGTGTACGGTCGCACACGTATTTAGACGATCCGCATGGCCACCATGAGCACCATTGCACTTGCGCGCAGACGCACTGAGATTGAGTGAGTACTTCCCTCAGAACTGCTTTATATATATTCTCACGTCGCTGCACTGGCAAGCAGTCTGAACTGACATGTAGCAAACTTGGCTTGAATTTTCAGGAAAACTAGCTTCTGTGGCCGGATATGAAACCCTATTAAGGCGAAAGCCTTTAGTGGCTCATACTGTCGTCCGTTAGCAGAGGGTGTCACACCTTTGGCAGCGTTTAACTCGTGTTAACTCGGGAACTAAAAGAGGCAGAAGAAAACGAATGGCTGCTTCATATAGAGGAGGAAAAAATGAACCTAGAAGCCAAGTTTGATGACTGTAGATTAATTAGTTAATCGCGTCGAAATAGCGCTGACGTCGATATAGCCACGGGAACAATGTGACGTCACATCCACCACAACTCGTCACAGCATAGTGAAAATTGTCATAGAATGGTCGAAAAACTTCGGATTTGTGTTAAATTAGATAGAAAATGTGTAATTGAGCGTAATTAACACTTACAATCTCCGAAAGATGTATAATTTGAGTATCGATGTAGTCCACGGGAACGGTGTGACGTCACATCTACCGGAAGACGTCACGGCAGAGTGTCCCCGGCTTTCGCCTCTCAAATGTTTGCCAACTCATCGCATTTTTTTTAACTCAAGGGCAACGTAGGCGACAGCACCACCGCGCGATGTCCGCCAGCGTACCTTCAGAATGAGTAAACTGAACAGCAGGACTGGCATCATCCTGGCATCAGCAGAATTGACGCTCATCCTCTCGGAAATGCACCGGGGTTCGCGCTCATCCTCCTCGAAATGCACCGGGGCTACCTGCGGCCCAGTGCATTTCCAGGAGGATGAGCGCGAACAAGCAGTCGGTGCACGCGGACGACAAATTCTTCGAAATCTAGAGGGTGAGATCACAACTACATTGAACGATGAACTTTTGACTGACGAGTTATGCGAGCAGTTATGCAAATTTTGCGGTTAAGTAGACCACATCGATGTCAGCAATGCCTGGGGTACCTTTGTTCCAAGACAGGCATAATTTCGGACGCCCTCTTTAAAATTCAGTGCTGGTGCAAAACAAAGAAATCTGAAAATTTCGTAGCAACTGTGACCAATGCGCAACTTTTTATGCTTTTAAATTAAAAAGTAATTTAAAAATAGTTTTCATTACTCTTGGGGAGAAATTGTAATGACATCACTTTTTAGAGCTGTAATTTGTAATGTAATTTACTTTTGCGAGCTTTTAGGAAAGTAATTAGCAATGTAATTTAATTACTTTCCAAAAGTAATTTTACCATGTATAGTGCAGAGCATGTAGGAAAAAAACTAAGGAGGTAGCGTGACGTCACGCGACCAGCGTTCGCAAGCCGAGTGTTTACGAAGCCGTTTTCTCCCTCAGTTTTTCGCTCTCCGAGTCTGTCCTTTACGTTTTGATTCTGGTATGTTTTAGTGCGCGCGTATATGCAACCCGCGGCGCGGGCGTCTACAGCAAGGAGGTTGATCTAGAGTCTGTCTGCCGCGCTCATCTGCGCATGCGCGCGCGCAGCTGGGCTAGATTTTACCGCACGCTATCACGTGGTGTGATCACGGGTGGACACACTCTTTTTTTTACTATATCTTTACTTGTTAAGACTAGGCTTCAAGACATGGTGTAAGAAGTAGCTTCTTCTTACACCGTGCTTCAAGGTTGTCGCCAGCCGCTCCCTCTTCAGTTTTTTTCCTCCATGGTGCAGAGGCACAAGTTTCGTGGATCCCACAGTCCCCAAGGCTTTTTTTTTTTTTTACTGGGTGCGTGGCGCCCTCTCTGTTTGGAGCTGCCCACTACCAGTAAACATTCTCTGCGGAAACGGTAAATGGCGCTACTATCGCATTTTCTGGCACATGTTTTGGCACAGGCGTGCGCGTAAGGCACCCTTTTGCGGTGATCATGCAATCCAGGTTGGCCGCTGGGCCTTCTTGGCAAGGAGGAAAAGTTTTTTTCCTTCATGCTCCGTGGTGTTGACCCCCATAGAGCTAAATACCAACCTTTGGGTCGCTCAGTGGATGCTCTCTACAGTGTGGCTGGTCATGTCATTCAGCTGTGTATGTATCAGAGCGAGCGCTCTCGTAGGTCCACTCTCTATGCCGTCCACTCATGCATATGTTGTCACTTTACCTCCAAAGATGGCTAAATAACTGTTTTTTTTTTTTTGCTCAAGCAAGGCAACTATAGTGGCCAGCCATCACTTTAATTTCAACTGAAAATAGCTTCCTCCATGTGGGGTGAACACAAAATTTGCCGCAGCGAAGCCGTGGCGCTGCCAGCGCGTGAACACAGCCGACCGCAGTCGACTGTAGTCAACCGATCGCCCGAGATGGGGCCCTCACCCAAAATAATAGTACTGGCAACGAGACTCCAAGCTCCACGCCTCGTCTCTCCTTCATTCGTGCGTACCAACAATTGGTGACGCGGTCCGTATCGCCCTGGACTATCAAAGCAACGTCGCCAGCCCCAGAGTAGCCGTATCGGACTTGACACTGCCTCCGTTTTGGACCGGCGATCCAGAACTTAGGTCCGTGCGAGCCTAATCGCAGTTCGCTGCACGCCGCGTCACTGTCGACGGCACCAAATATGACCACGTGGTGGGCAGCCTTGCGCCTGCGTCAGCCAGCGAAGTGCGGGACCTAAATCTTGCACCACCCGCACAGAAGGCCTGTTAAACGCTGAACGAAAGACAAATTCCCGGAAACTCTGAAACAATATATTAACCACTGTGGTATTGCAACGCATCTGATGGAACGGGCTAGTCGGGTTGCTGTGACTACATTCATTATTGGAACGAGAAGATTACCATGAAAAGTTGTTTGACTCGGAGACCTGCTCTATTTAAGCATATGGCTTTGCTCCGCTTGCACGCA
The DNA here is from genome assembly GCF_055824585.1 of Amblyomma mixtum. Lineage (NCBI taxonomy): Eukaryota > Metazoa > Arthropoda > Arachnida > Ixodida > Ixodidae > Amblyomma > Amblyomma mixtum. Next base: position 89,229,470 of record NC_143013.1, read on the forward strand.
TTGCCAGGAAATAAAAAAAACATACATCCTGCGCCAAAGGATAATTCGCTGGGCCGTTGCATGGAATACATGTCTAAGTTTGAACAGCGAAATGGCACAAAAGCTCAGCACAACATAACTGGTTCGCGCGAAACGTGTTCACGAAAGACTGCTACTTTGTTAAAACATTAAGTTGGGCTAGTTGGTAACGGCTTGAAGGAATCGTATTCTTAGCGGTAAGAAACAGAAACAACACCAAGACACACACACACAGGACACCCGCTAGCGGGTGTCCTGTGTGTGTGTCTCTTGGTGTTGTGTCTGTTCCTTACCCCTAAGAATATGATTCCTTCAAGCTGCTACTTTGGTTGCCGTTCATCAAGGCTGTCACTAACAGTTATGGCAAATTCTAGAAGAAGAAACGGAAGGCACATATATTCAAAAGCTAGCAGAAATCCAAAGGACAGAGAAGAGTTCATAGAACAGTGTTGAGTTCTGCAATCGACTCTGTCCGGTGAAGTCCCCATTACTGGTGGCTTTCTTTTTCTCGCTGGTTGCTGAATAAGTGACACGTGCCAACTGGTGCTGGATCCCACTAAATAGCAGACGGTCCCAGATGCCTAGCGGGCTAGTGCGGAGGGCACAGGGGAAAGGGGGCGAAGGAGAGTCGAAGTTCAGGTAGACATGGAGCGTATGGAGCACTGTACTTCGTAAAGAAAAAATGAACAAAATGCAGGGACGAGAACTCTACATATTCTCCCGCATAACTCCTCCTCGTCAGGGTCTATAAGAAGCGCTCTTCAAGTTTACGGTGTCACTCGACAAATTTTCAGGCTGCCTGCCGTCAATGCCTCCACGCATTTATCGAGGAATTTGCTGTACCTATTTGGATCGGAGTATAATGCAGTTGTAGAGTCAATCAATTTATTGGCATTCTTATTCAAACCACAGATACTGCAGTTGTTAATTGTAATTGTGAACACCATGCACAAATAGTAATACGTGCTCTGAAGTTAATTTGTTTGTCGCAAGTCTTTGGTTAATCGGGCTATGCCCTCCATTTAGTTTTATTTTGTAAAGAAACTAAGCTTCCATCACAGGCATATTGAAGGCTGTAGCACGGGTAAGAAGGTCTGACGCACCGCGTTGCGAGGGCAAGCGCAATTGAGACGCGTTAGCGCAAGGTGCGCCTTTACGTGTGTATGCTCCCGATCACCACCAGAAGGCACTGCAAGGGTGTATTTATTAGAGGGTGTGTACTATTTATCGGTCACAGTTGGAGGGGGAAGCTTTCACGTGGGAAAAGGAAGGGTGAGGGGAACGGAAGAGTCCGAGTGACGAACGCCATGAAAAACTCCCCGATTTGCCCTGGCGAAGGCAGGGCTCCGTGCGCCGCGCATACTCTGCAGTCACAGCAAATCAGTACTTACCCCAGGATGTCCTTACAAGAAACAAAGCTGCTTGCTCAAATCTACAACCTACTTTTATTACGGTAGTCAACTTCCGGCCGAAGTAAGCCAGATTCGCTTTTAAAAACTTTTACTCGCCAGAAATAGGGAGACCCTGCAATGTGCCTTGAGCTACGTTGCCTAATAGACACGATTTTCTGTTGTACAGCTACACGAGCACGCTCACAACGCGTCAATAAAACCTCTATACAGACTCAGTGGGCGTGATGTACAAAAACGCTATAGCTATGGAAGAAAAGACAAACAAAATATAACAACAGAACGGAGGTCGGTTTGCACGGAGGAACGGGGAAGTGACGATGTTATCACACCCCAATGAAAAACGACACCACCCCTATTGTGTTGCCCACACTCCTCACGCACGCACTCAGCACCGCAGAATTTGTAATACTGTCGCGCTTCGCGTCGCTGCTTTTCGACTTGCTTCGGGCATAGCATTTGTGGGAGATGGGCGACCGGTGTTGCCGGGGCGAGCGCTTGGAGGTGAGAAACCGGAGCGCCCCCTGGAGCGCGCCTGCTTCTGGATTCGGCGGTGGGACGCGCCGGTCCTTATCTCGATGCGGGAATCTCTATTCAAAGCTAGTCGCCGAGGTGCGTATCAGCATATCTAGCTTTTTTCTCCATTCAGCTTTTAGCTACTGTTTCGAGAGAGAAGGCCCGATCTCGCGCCACGCGTGAGCTTTAGAGTGATGTGATCGAGATTAGGAAGGAACCCAGAGGGGCGCTGCCAAATGTCCGTTAATCCGAGGGCTAGGTTGTTCTTGCGCTGAAAAGGCGGCGTGTTACTTTTCTGAACCATTGAGGGTTCCCTTGAACGTAGCAATTTCGTTTTCAGTTTATATACCTAACAATGCTAAACATCTGTCCATTGTGGCACCATGACGCGCCGCTGAGAGGCGGACCCGGTAATTAACTTTATAGGAGCTGTCTTGGACGATAACTCCCAGACGCACATTGATTTAAGAAGGTGTTTAATATGATTTATCCTCATGATCGCAGAGTAGTCTGGGCAACGGATGGTATCTATTATTCATTTGGTTCTTGTATTAGTTTCAAAAACACATTACGCAATTAATTTTCTTTAACTCTAATTCACTTAATTCGGGCGCCCCATTAACATAAAAGGATTCTGCGCTGCTGTCAAAATGACGCGTATTCTTGCGGTTTCAGCCGTTCAGCGGTTTCAGCGTGTCCGTATGGTTTCTTCGTGCGTCCTGTCCCTTTTGCGCTTTGTATCATCTCCTCATGTACCAACTCGCCCACCAGTCGATTCTTCAGCGTGTACAACAGTTGATCTAAAATATCCACACATTCGAGGTGCCCCGTCCTTTTCGGGCATAGAGCCCAGCGCATTGCCTACGGTCCAGCAGCGACCCAACAGGCTTTTCATTCGAGTCCAAGTACTCTAACGATATAAAGAGTGAAAATGCGGCAGAAGCTTCAATAGTCCGTTTCTCCGGTTTGACTGAACAAATGACAAACCTCGTTCTCTGGCATCGAATGAGCATCTAGCTCACGAAGGGCTCTCTCTCCCAGCATGCTTGTTCACAAACACCCTTACAGAGACGGGACCCAGGATTTTAAAAAAAAGCGGTGCGGTGCGATCACAAACCGGCGGCGAACGCGACAAATGAGTCGACAAATCTGCGCGCCGTCCCCAAAGTCGGCCGCCGCGGTGAAGCATGCAGGCTTCAGCGGTCGTCCACCGTAGCCTCAACAAAGGTTGGTCTCGGCCGGTTGCCCTCCAGGGGTCCTCAACGCCACGGACGCAAAGAGGGCCTACGAAATACTGAAAAAAAAATGAAGTAAATCTCAAATGGCGTCGATTTTTCGGACCGTTTCCTCTTTTTCACGCAGCCGTGTGGAGGAGCAAAGAAGGAGAATGCCGCGAACGGATTTGCGCTGCCGAGAACTGGGGCGGGACAAAACGGCATCGCATAAACGATAAAAGCTGAAGAGAGGGGTGTAAGGGAGAGTGTGGCCAACCGGGAGAGAAAATAATAAAATAGACCGAGCCCCTCTTGTTGGCGTCTTCTCCTCAAAAGGCGGGCACTTTATCCGGATAAGTCTGAAAGGCAGCTCGGAGTCTATTGATGATGTCCCACACCCAACACCGCGGCCGCCTACCGTCTGGCACCCGTTCCAGGAGACTTGGCTCGGCTCGACTGCATAGCCTTGGCTTCGTGCTTTGTGTCGATGCCGCTGCTGGCTCGCTTCAAGAGGCGCGGGCAGGGAGAGGCGATCGCCGTCCGCTGGCTCACGATGTCGCGGAGCCGAGCGGAATGGTGGCGTATGCATACCATCCGAACCGACGAAGGAGACGTGCAAGAACGCAGGCCACTCGACGACAGCATAGCGTGCCCCGGGGGTGCTAGGAACTAACACAACAGAGAAAAAGTACGCAAATGGAGGGCGGTTGAAGAAAGTACCGTCAAGAGACTCTTCTTTTATCAATAAATGCGGCGTTTTGTATGCGGCTTGTGAGCCATTATCCGATTCAGTTATGAAGCGAAAAAAAGAGGCTAGTACGTCAACCTTGTAACTGGTGGCATTTGCTTTAGATTTTTATTTCAGAGTTAAGAAAGCGTCGGCGCTGAAAAAAAGCGTCTGCTTTTTCTTTTGTACTATGTGTTTAAGGGGGGGGGGGGGAGAGAAATATAATAATACAACGGAGAGCCACACCACCGGATCATTTTGATGAAAAACTGCTCGCACAGTTCCAGTACCAGCTTCAGCCTCTGGAGTGCTCGGACACGCAACTAGAAAAATCTGAACAGAAAATAAATATTAAACGAAGGTTTCTCAGTTTTGAGCAAACTGAACCACTTTAGATCAAATAGAAACGGTGGTGACAGGGGCGCCCATGTTCTCGTGAGCCGGCTAAAGGAGACAGGCTCCCTGCTAACAGCAGCTTTACTAAACACTCCGGAACCGCGATATATATGCATTCCTCCCTTGTCAGTCACGGGTGGGTTACATATGAGCAGAGAATAAGGATGCAGACGGCACTGTGAAGTCAGCAGCAAAACGCAAGATCCTAGCAGGGGGCTTAACTGCTTAACTGTCTGTCCACGGCATCATCGTCATCATCATCAGCCTGACTACGCCCACTGCAGGACAAAGTTCTATTCCGTATCTCTCCAATTAAGTCCGTCCTGTGACAGCCGCGGCCACCTTATTCCTGCAAACTTCTTAATCTCATCCGCCTACCTAATTCTCTGCAGCCCTCTGCTACGCTTGCTTTATCTTGGAATCGAGCCCATTACCCTTAACGGCCATCGGTCATCTTACCCTCGCATTATATGCCCTGCCCAAGCCCATTTCTTCTTCTTGCATGGTTTCGACTAGGATGTCATTAACTCGCGTTTGTTCCCTGACCCGCTCTGCTGCTTTTGGTCACTTTACGTTACACCTATCTTCTTTCTTTCCATAGCTCGATGCCTTGTCCGCAAATTAAGTTCAACCCTCTTTGCAAACCTCCACGTTGCTGCCCGATAGGTGAGTACCGGTGAGACACAGCTGTTGAGGGCCAGTCGAAAGTTGTTTTTCATTCGACGGAGCCCTTCCAGCTGTTGAATGTAAGAGTCAACAAGTCTGAGTTCACAAGGCGCTTTCGTTCAGCTTTGTACCACATACCTACCAGTTCAAGCTTGATAATGTTGAGATGGCTTCTTTAGTTTCGAGGCGGTGAAACAGGCAATTCTCTGCTAATTTTTATTGGAACAGTTGTTTCCGGAAGCAGCTACAAACATGCGTAAAGGAGTGACGCGCATTTTTTTTTTTGTATGCGGTGCACAACTGCTTGCAGCAGTTGTAGGCACTGCTTAATGCAAATGAGCAGCGGAGGTTGATTTACAGCATGCATGCCATGGAACTGAAGTTAGGACTTCGAACTTTCTCCCCAAATTCACAACTGAACGCACTCACTGATATCACAAATTTAAATTTTCTTGTGAGGGCTGTCGAGCTTCTTGAGAAGTACGAAGGAGGCAAAGCCTCTGTTAAAGGTAGAATTGCGTCAGTTTTCATAACACTTTTTCAAGAAACATATTTTTTTCCCATGAAGTGAGCTCTGAGTTCAGTCCGTCGCTTGTGCATAGGCATTATGTCCCAGTACATTCTCTTATTGTACCAGTTTTGCAGTGGGTCATTAGGTGGTGCCATGTAAAAGGAAACGTTGAATGACATTCCCCTGCACTTTGAGAAGCAGACAATTGCTGGAGGAGTCGTAAACGCACTGAATTTCCAGTCGAGAGGTCGGGTTGGGTGGCATGAAGGTTGTAATATAATCTCTAATACATATCAGCGTACACGGTGAATTCAGTCAATTTCTTGCCTGCGTTGTAGCCTAGAAGGCGCGAACACTGTCATCAGCGGTGAATTCGGCAGGCGTGCGCCCTTGAAAGGCTTAATAGTTGGTGGCTATCTTGCGAACATATTTCAATCGCTCCTTGACCCTGTAGGTGGAAGTTTTTTTATGATTGAATGACTGCCTCAAGGCGTCGGCATTGTTAATTGTTAATTAATTCGTAGGAGACAAAAGCCATCTTTCTCGAACTGAATCTGTAACCGCAGTATTCACTTAAGAACGAAATTGAACTTTTGACTAAAGTGATTCACGTGCCCTTATCGCATTTCAGGAAAAACCTTTGTGCGTAAGTGAAAATGAACCCTTATGGCCTGAAATTTGTATTGCAAAGCGATGAGTGCATGTCGAAAGGATCACACAAAGACATGAGGGAGGAAGGACACTAAAAGTTGAGTTTGCGTTCTCTTTTGCCCGCAGGTTCGAATATGGGAGATCACTCCCTTATTGCAAAATCTCCTCCGTCTTGGGAGATGCTCCTAAACACTGGACCTTCACTGGAGATATGCCAAAATGTATTTGTATGAGTTACTGTAGCACTTTGCTTCGTTTACACTTTCGCTTTCCGTGGGAGGTGACATACACGGTTTTAGCCCACAACCGCCACAAGTCAGGTCTGTTCACAGAACAGTAACGTGCTCTCTGCTCCGTCGTCCGCCGACAAGCGCCTGTGCATGAACGCGTCCTCGGCATTTCATCCTGGCCTGCTCACCCACTCTTCTGGAGGCGCAGAGAATCACCATATGCTATATACAACAGCACGGCGCGTTGTCGAGTGAAGCGATCAAGATGCAAGTACATGATCTTGCCAGGGGAGGCAGTCTTGTTTGTTTGCTATTATCTATATGCTACCTTCACCACAAAATAGAGTGCATAAAAACAGTAAGGCAACATCTGTCCCCAACTAAGACTTCGATTAGAATCTTTTGCTTGTAGGACATGAAAGAGTGCCATTAAACTGCCACCGCTCACACTTATAGGGACGTCTCCAAAGAGAGCTCTCTGGGTGTCACCGTATAGCTCCTTGCGTGTGTTGCTCATGTCTTCATGCGTTTCCTGATCGTCATTCCTTCTACGATCATAACTTTATCTGCACCTGCTGCATGTAATATGCTGCCAGCAACCAAAAGCTTTGCCCACCATTTCGGCCACACGTGCGCAGATGGCCTAGGTCGGGGGAGGCCTCTCGTCACCGTAAAACCAACTCCGCCTCGAGCACCTGGCTACGCCAACCGAACGTGTCCCCAATGTCGGCATGACGAAAAACTTCGTGCCTGCTCAACCACAAACGCTAACAAAAGCCTCAGGGACCCATCTGGACCTTTCAATATATGCTCGGTCCCTCGTTCAACGCACACCCGCGGGCGGCAGTCTGTTGCCCGAGCAACTCTGTCTCGGCGAGCACCACAGCAGCGAGCGGAGATGTAATCTTCAAGGGGAAGCGCCGCGCTGCCTTTTTCGCTGCGCGCTCTGACGTTCCTTTGTCGCGGACGCCACACCACTGCTCGTCAGTCGAAACCAATCGGCCCGTGTGCGAATCGACCCGAAAGCGGGGCTTAGAGGGGTTGGGACGTAGTGTGCGTTAAGCGAGCATGCTTGATATGAAGATCAGTGGTAAAAGGAACACATTTTCCCACACTATCCCTGTGCTCATGCACGTGTCGCACCGCTGTGTGACAAAGAGCTGACGAGTACAGTGATATGTACGACTGTGGCGCGCTGGAGCCCAGCGGGGACTGCATATATACGTTCAGCCTTCGTTGCCTAGGCATCTATTCATTCGGCAGGGAGTCGGCAGACACAAAACCACGTCACATGTCGCGTTAAAGTTGATAACAAGCCGACGCATCAAGAGGTTAAATCAGCTCAAAGCTCACACCTTCGCGACATATGCATCTGCTGTGCAACGTCATGTATTATGGCCATGGCATATATGGGGTTTGCTGTCTCTGGCTTCTAACGGCTGCACAGGTGAAAACTGTAATCGTCTGGTGTTATGTATGTTTCATGGTGCATTACCATTATTGTTTGGGTGTGACTAGGATTACACCTTCCCTTCTCCGCATTCTTAGTAGTAGGTCAGGACTTCACTATCAAGCAGGCCTTATGTTTAATGCTTTTCTTTAATGAAATGACTCTATTTCTTTGAAAGCCCAAGATAGGGATGCAGTTGCTCTCCTCAGAAGTCATATGAAACCAGGCACACATTACAATAATTATGTTAATGTAGTCAAATACAGTAATTAAATTACTGTTCGCATTAATCTGTAATGTAATTAAATTCTTTTCTGCTCTTGTAATTTAGCAATGCAATTATTTACTTTCAAGCAGTAATGTCGCAGCTAAAGTAATTATTTACTTTCGAAATTACTTTTCCTGGGATGCATCACTGCTCTTTGTATCGACAGTTCTTTGCTCTGTCTTATTCCGGATTGGGCGCCTGTAACTCGGGAACGAAGCGGGGCAAGCCGGCGCGAGTGAAGGGAGGAAGGGGAGTTAACGACAAGTGAA